>NW_022196895.1:2606366-2611766 GCF_008632895.1 Mastomys coucha | reverse complement strand
GCAAGAATTTTATTGAGTATCTTTGCATCTATATTCATAAGGGAAATTGGTCTGAAGTTTTCTTTCTTCATTAGGTCTTTGTGTGGTTTGGGTATAAGAGTATATGAGGACACATCTGGGCTACCTCTGAGTTTGGGGTGCCAGGCAACAATGCGGAGGCAGGAGACTGACTTTCCTTGAAGTTTACGCCTCAAATACCGCCGTCATGCAAAGTGTGCATGGCAGGTTACTGCAGGGGAGACCATGTGACTGCGGGGTGCCCCCCCACAATCAAGTCCAGTGAAGAGGGAACAGAAGACCTAAGGACCAGAGGACCAGGATGCCTGCTGTGTCTCTAGACATTATGGGTTTGCTGCACCCTTACAATCTCAATGATTTGGCTGCCAAACAAGACCTGCATAATGACCTCACTTGAGGTCATGTCAATATGAATGGGTAAATTTCACAAGGTCTCATCCTTAGGAAAGCTATAGGCAGTCAATGGGAGCTGAGGAAGGAGAGTTTTCTCTGATAGCTTACCCAATCCCAAGGGTCAGCTCCAAACACATGTACAACACTAAATGAATTCAGTATGACGTCAGTAGGATACACACACACACACACACACACACACACACCTATACCTACCTTTATAAGAGGTCATGAATTTGAGAGAGACTGGAGAACATAGGAGAAGCTGGAGGTGGGGGAGGGGTAGAAATAATGCAAATACAATGCTCCCTTGTATAAAGTTCTCAAAAAAAAAAAAACCCACAAAAAATTAAAAAGAAAAGGAGCTAAGGGAGCTGAAGGGTCTATGTCCTCCAGGTCCCATTCACTGTCTATAGCACGGCCCCCAGCCTCCTAATACTCTGGGAGTTGAAGGGCCTCCGTTCAGACCCCATCGTGCCTGTGCAGGAGTGGTTCTGTGCCTCCACATGAAGGGCCTTGTGGCCATGAGCATCAGTCTCCTAACACAGCTCCTTCTGAAGGATGCAAGCAAACAAAAAGGAACTTCAACAAAAAGACCCTAGCCGTAGTCTAATATAATACGCTTATTGACTGGTAAACTCTCAGGTACCATAACAAAAGTCCTGTTACAGATTGTGCCTGCCTGACGTTAGGCTGAGGGTGTGTAACCTGGAGGCCTTCGGCATGCCAGCACTAAGGTACTAATGAACGCAACGACAGCACTGTCTCCCATGCAACAAAACAACAGTAGGCTGTACTGTGTGTCTTCAACAGATTTTTTATAAAGGTTTATAAAGGATATAAGATAAAGACCTAAAGCTAACAAAATATATTACAGTGGAATGGCTCAATATTACCAATAACATATGTACTCAGCTAACCCATAAAGGCAACGCATCTCTATTCCCAGAGGACATTCTCCAAAATGATCTTGAAAAACAAATTTTTTTTTTTTTTTTTGAGGCAGGGTCTTACTGTAGCCTTAGCTGTCCTAGAAATCACTCTGTAGACCAGTCTAGCCTCGAACTCACAGAGATCCTCCTGCCTCTGCCTCCTAAGTGTCTCCTGGTGATCTTGAAATGATTTTGGAGGATTGGGACACCTAAGACTAGCCCAGGAAGTATGTGTATGACTAATAAAGAGTGTGGCAGAGGTGTGCCAGGTACCAGTGCTATTCTAAAGCTCTGATGGTTAAAGCTATAGAACTAGTAAGGGGTGGACGCACAGTCATCGGGACAGAACTTAGATCCAGCAAGCCCCGTTCTGAAACCCCACTCTCTGAGAAAAGTTATTACATTGAATGATAGAACATGCATGGTTTAATAAACTGTGTCCATGGCAACTGGTTCTCCATAAAGGGGGAGGTGGTTTTCTGCTTTACCATTCACAAACATTGACTTCTCAATGAAACCCAGACTTGTATGAAATGCCATCAAACCAGAGGAAGGAAACAGCCAAATACATGTCATTGGGACAGTAAGGCAAATCTTAGGGAACAAAATGCTAGTAACCAGAAAGCCATCTTGAGTACTTAGTGCTATGGCTGAGTCACCTAAGACACCAGAGACAAAGCAAAAGGCACAGCACAGAGAGCAGGGTCTGCAAGGAGTAATGCATGGGTCACAGTAGGATAGAAAATCCTCCAGAAAAATGGGCAAAAATGTCAACAGAAAATTCTAGATGGGGAACCTGAGAACCCATATGGAAGTGCTCAGCTACCCCAGTAACCATGGAAATAAAATCTAAATAGTAACAAATCATACTTCTGCTCTCTAGACAGGCAAAGTTTGAGCCTGGGAAGAGCCTGTTCGTCCTCTGTCCTTTCCTGGTGGGAGCGCACACTATTGAAGGCAGGGGTGAGGTTGCCCGCAACTGTGATTCGGCAGCTCCCAGCAGAGCAGCGAGGAATGACATGGCTTCACTGACTTCACTCTGGGGGTGACAGACAAATTTTTGTTAGGGACATGGCCACACAGCCTTAGCAGTGTGACCTGACATGCCAACTGCTTCCACGTGCACAGCTTCATGTCTTCCTATGTGTCTTCAGGCCTGAGGCAGTGTCCTAGCACGTTTTTCTTAAGTATCATATCCCATGTCCTGCACAAGCATTTTACTGATCTTGGTCACCATCTGAGGCATTTTGCCTTTGTCTTTTTGATACCCAATGAAACCACCCCAGTGTAGTGGTGTTCTATCACAGGGGTTATATACTTGGGGCAAATATAAAAGACGAGTTCTTCTGCATGTATTGGTGTAAAAAAATGCAAGCAGCAAAAGGGTATGAACATTCAGGTAGATCTCAAAGCATGCAATGTGTGGAATTTAGGGATACTTACTGGGCATGTGACAAAATAATATAGGCACACTGTCGTGAAAGTGTCAGAAACGTAGCTGACACACTGATGTCTTTCTACAATGACAACAATAAATTTATAACGTTTAGTGATTTCAATGGTGGCAATTTGTCATATAACCCACAAACCCAGCCAAGATGAATGCAGGCTTGTTTCTTTTATTTTTATTTACTAATAGTAATGCTCATATCAACCAAATATCATACAGTAAATATAGCTATGTGTCTATATGCATATATATGAGTTAAGGGTGATGACAAGTTACAGAGGATGGAGCACAGTGCAAGAGAGTTCAGAAGTGGGAGGAGAGACAGAGACAGAGATACACACATACAGAGAAATACAGAGATGGACAGAGACACACAGAGACAGAGAACTGCTAGGATAAGAAACCAGACCACTGCTGGGAGGTAGCTGCTATGGGAAGTAGTGGGTCAGATCCAGGCTCAAACTGACAAACAGTTGACCAGCAAGCAATAAAATATGCTCTGTCAACAACCAAGAACAGAGTTGAATAGAACCAAGAACAGTTGAATAGAACCAAGAACAGAGTTGAATAGAAGCTTAAGGAACTGTGGGAAGTCCTTGGTTCTTGAAGAACATACTGAAAACCAAGCAATTGTTTGATGTGAGGCCATATCTCCACACTGTCAGGTGTCTGTTACTTTATGGGTCCAGATGAGGGAGCTACATCCTGGGTTCTCCATGATGTTATATGCTTACATGTTTCTACAGTCACAGTTCACGCCAGTAAACTTACAGTGTGGCTCCTTTTCTGTCCCCAGGAATGAGTCACTTATCAGTATGTGCTGGATACCTCACAGATGGTGCAGATCCTGGATCATCTCAGGGCTGCAGTCACCTCCCCTCAAAATCCAATCAAAAGTGAATCCTCTAGGGTGGGGCGTGTCTGAATGCTGCTGTTTATACAATGCAACAGAGTAGGGTATGGTCCTATGTCATCATACGCCCTGATTTCACTCTAGGAGAGAGTGGGGGTTGTTTTGGGACAGACTTCAGTTTTATACATAATAACATTATTTCATAGGTATGCTTCAGGTTTGGCAAAATGTTAATAGCGTTGGGTATCTGAAAATGTTTTACACTTTTAAAAAAGTTTCAGATACACAAACACAGAAGAAACACATAATCAGGTTGTTCTCCTTATGCAAGTTGTTCCTTTGTTTCTGATGTCAAGATCACATTGGGAATATCCAATTCACCCCTTAGTCCTCTTTTAAAGGCTGAGCTCATTGCCCCGAGCAACAGTGCACAGGTGTCTCTGGCGCTGTGTGTGTTGGGAAATGAACTCTGCTGCTTTATTGAATCAGGGCCTCTATTTTCCTGTGGGGATGGGATATCAAGTACTGGAAATGGCCCCTCCCCAGTCAGTCTGAGGTCCTGGCTACTCACCATGGTGGGGAGAATAGATATGGGCATTCCACCCATCAGATGGTGGGCATTTCCCAGGTGAAACGAACTTCAGGGCTGAAGCACACACGCATTTATCAACACAGATAAGCTCATATTGAATTAAGGCAGAGCACTCAGAAGCAGATCCTGGAGGGTAACAGGGTTAAAAGTCATTGTGAAGCCTTTTCTACAGTCACATGAGCAAATGGAACAGCGCTACGTCCATCTGAAGCCAAGCCACAGGAGCCATGGGGCGTGACAGCTTCCAAAAGGGATGAAAAGCATTCTCAAGACGGCTCTGCTAGCTGGAAGTGGTGTGGCCTGCTTACTGGGCATTTTAGTGACCAGATGTGTGACTCTTTGTGGAGAGACATGAACAAAAGTCTACCCACAGCAGATGCCAGACGAGACACTGCAGACATGAGAGGAGCCGTTCCAAGCCTACCTTGGCGGACTAAAGAGTTTATTGGGGCTACCTTCAGAGTACTGGCAAAGGGTTACTTATAAGATGGATGGCCTCAAAAGGGTCACATGCCAAAAAGTCTTACACTGGCACAGATGAGGACTTCCCCATGGTTTCACAGACAGACCTCTCTTCAGCTAACCATACATGCCCTGACTACCACAGCACCTTCCAAAACAATGTGCAGCTGAGGCTCACTTACGTGTATCTGGGACCCCATGAGGAGACCTCCTGGAAAGCCCCCATGACTGTGGCAGTGCTGACAGGCCCATGTTGTGGAGCATCTCTTGTGAGGGCCTTTAGGCTTGGAGGAGAGCACCCTGCAGCATGAGAAGATGCACTTCTTTGATAATAAAGGTGACATGTAAGCTGTCACATTCGTTTTATAGTTAAAATGCTACTTTAACAGATAACGTCTACAGGCATTTCTGCCTTCAGAAACTGTCTTTACTAAGGATAGAACACTTTCTCTAAAAGGTCCATCGCTATCACAACCACAGTGGCCATTAACATCCTCAAATAACAGACAAGACTTTGAAACCCCTGAACTCCACTAATGCTGATTGAGGTTCTAATGGGAGAGGTAGGGGTTGGGCTACTTTAAATACTCTGAACTTCTTTATAGTGTTACTCAGGGCCTCAAGCCACCTCCTCCTCCTCCTCTTCCCCCTCCTCCTCCTCTCCCTCCTCCTCCTCTTCCCCCTCCTCCTCCTCTCCCTC
>NW_022196895.1:2577030-2606329 GCF_008632895.1 Mastomys coucha | reverse complement strand
CTCTCCCCCTCCTCCACTCCCTCCTCCTCCTCCTCCTCCTCTTCTTCCTCTTCTTCCCCTTTCTTCTCTCTCCCCCATTCCCTCCCACTGGACACTGATGCCCAAGCACTCCTTTCTCAGTCTGTGAGGTTCCCATGGTGACACTCTAAGGTATCCCATGTATTCAAGGGAGTGTTAAAAGTGCAATTCCGAGTACACTTGTTTGCTAATACACCTGTTGGTTCTTTTCCCAGTCTGCTCTTCCTTAGTTCCTTACCTTCTACTTTGTTTCACAACAGCTCACATGTGTTTATGGCAAGCCCTTCCTTGGTATCAGTAAGAGAGAGAGACAATGATTTCCAGTTCACTCTGACAGTGCTGATCAGATGATCAGATAGCCTCACGGGCAACTCCTGGCTCCCTTGGCCTTCAGCACTTGCTCGTAAAGTCACCTGAGCTGGAAATTGTTTCTGATCTTGTGATCTCTCTGTTTTCACCCTCTTGAGTTTTTAGGTTGCCTTCCCAAGTATTCCTCGACTGGATACTCCCATTCCTTGGTAGTGGCTTCACGCAGGATCTCCACTTGCTTACTCATTTGGGATGAGGCATTCTTTCTCTGTTTTTAATTAAAAATACATTTTTTTCCATGCAGTATATTCTGATTATGGTTTTCCCCTCCTCCCAGATCCTCACTTCCCTCCCTACCCACATCTGCACCCTTTCTATTTCTCATTAGGACACAAACAGGCATCTAAAAAAATAAATAAAAAGATAAAATAAAAATGTACAAATCAGAATAGAACAAAGCAAACAAACAGAGAAAAAAGAGCCAAAATATAAAAAAGAAAAAAGAAAAAGATATAAAAGATACATATGGACGTACAGACACTGAGTGTATTAGTCAGGGTTTTACTGCAGTAACAGACACCATGACTACGGCAACTCTTGTAAGGACATTTAACTGGGGCTGTGTTGCGGGAAATATCTAGAGCTAGCCCCTGCACCAGGTGATCTTACTTGCTCAGTCTCTCGGCCTGCCAACTCGCCAGCCCTGCTAGGTTACAAGGCTCCCACCAGTCCATCTCTTGGACAGGGACTCAAGTGCCTCTTGCTTTCACATAACTCCCCATGCACCCCTGGTTAGCCATCTCAATATCTAATTACCTGGTAGAATCAAGACTAATAATGCTTAATTAGCCAATCAGATTTATGTATCAATAATAACACAATTGACAAGATGCCAATACAATAATTTCAGAGCCAAATGACAATGATAAACCTTTAACACAGTTCTAACCTTTTGATAATAATACCACATCAGCCTCCATTCTGGTTCTCCCTTTCCTCCTGAGACCTCTCTCTCTGTCTCAACTCCTTGTTCCACCTCTCTTCTCCTGTCCAGTCACAAGCTTCCCACTGCAACAGGTTCAGAGGTTCAGTCTATTGTTATCAAGGTGGGTGCATGGCATTGTCCAGGCAGACATGGTGCAGCTGAGAGTTCTACATCTTCATCTGAAGACTGATAGCAGAATACTGGATTCCAGGCAGCTAGGATGAGAGTCTTAAAGTCCACACCCACAGGGATACACCTACTCCAACAAGGCCACACCTATTCTAATAGGGCCACACTTTCTAATAGTGCTCCTCCCTGGGCCAAGCAAATACACAACCACAACACTGAGCTATACACATTTGCATACACAGAAAACCCATAAAAACAAAATTAGAAACCACAATATATAAGCAAAAGGTCTGAAACAAGGGGAAAAAAGGTCAGGCAAAACACTGTGAGACAATATATCCCCAGAATACTGAGTTTTGTGTTGGCCATCTACTGCCGGGCTTGGGGTCTGCTCTTAAGTTTGGTTTGATACCCAGTGAAATTCTGTTGGAGAAAACTAACTTTTGCTTTGTGAGTTGGAGTTAGCTTCTGGGCTGGGATGGGGGCTTGTGTGTATTCTTGTCTCTATACTGGGACCCCATCTGGCTTAGACTGGTGCAGGTCACGTGCATATTGCCTCTGTCTCTGTGAGCTGACATGGACCTCAGTCCCAGTCTGTCGAGAAGCCTTGTTTCCTTGGTGTCTTCCATGCCCACTGGCTCTTATGAACTTTCTGCTGAGGAGGCATGCTTGATCCAGCTCCACTCTGCTGCATATCTTCAACCATCAGGCCTGTTCCCTACAGGGATGTGCCCCAGGAATCTCTGGCCTTCGCAGGAGCACCACAGACTGAATCAGAACCTCCCACTGTGTGTTTGTTTGCTTTTGTGTCTTTGGCCATATTAGTTTTTAATTCTATGTTGTCCTGCCTCTTTTTCTGTAAAGAGACTGTCTGTATCTGAGATCTGGAGAGCAAGAGAACCCGTGGGTAGACTCGGAACTTTATCCTGATGCTCAGAAACTGCTGCTGTCATTTTTTTGGTATTCTCTCAACAGGAATAAATGTTTTGTTTTGTTTTTTTTTTACCATTTCCCTACCTCTCTCATTTTATTACTCTTATTTTTTTTTACCGAAAAGTGGAATTCATACTATTCTTACTCCCTGTGAAAGTTTCGATTTCTGAGCGCATTGGCAAGATGGTTTGGATTTTTTTCCACATTTATTGTAATGTATTCAGCTATAGTGGGTGGGGTCAAGCCCATTCCTGTATTAAGAAGACTAAAATTGGAGGAAGGGAGGGAGGGTTAAGAACTACATTCCATGCTTTATCTTTAGCATTTACAAGAACCATATAAATGTATCCAAAATCCCCAAAGCAGGAAGCAAGTAGTAAAACGCATGTGTTCACAGGAAATTCCATGGCTATTTGCTGTGCAGTGTGTTCTGGGAAGAGGCAATGGCCAGAGAGGAGGGGCCCTGTGGTGAGACACCAGACTGTGGAGGTCACTGAACCCCATCAGGCTAGCATTGTATCCATCCTTCAGGTGCTTGCTTCTCCAAGGGACTGTGTCCAGGGCACCCCAGAGGGTTGGGGTTCTTGGTCACTTTTATGTCAGTTTGCTTCAAGATGGAAGACTGGTATTTGTGGTCTAGTGAAAAGGTCCCAGACTGAGAAAGTAAGGTTGTATTCTCTGTCAGTGCCTTCCACCTTCCATAATAATATGGACAAAATAACTGAGTCTGCCCCCTTCTGTATAGCAGATGGCATGACACAAAGCCAGGAGCAAGGGTTTGGAAGATCTCTCTAGCTGGGCCACAGGACTTAGCCCACTGCGTACCTTTGAAGCATGGCTGTTTGGTCATAGGATCCGTAAGCACATGGCTCATGCGGATGAGATGAAGGACATACAGTAAACACTTAGCATGAGGAGCAGATTCCAGATCATGTACTGCCTGCTCTCATGACTTTATCATCAGGATCAGCAAAGCCAGTGGCCCTCCATTAGCAGGCAGATCCCCAAGCCAGTGGTTTCCTGAGCCAAGTTCCAGGAATGTATCATCCCCAAGTCCCTACCAACCTCAAGCAGAATACTTTCAAATTAACCTCCCAACGAGCTGGTTGGGTCTCTGTGCCTCTTAGGGTTTGTTGAGTCTGATTTCTCCCCCAATCTCTGAAAAGTCACCATTTCCACAAGCTTAAAGTTAAAGATGCCTCTTCCCAGGGCTGAAGTGCTGGACTGGGGCTGGGAGGTAGCCACGAGGAATCTGAGGCTTAGGGCAAGCAATCAGGCTTTCCTCCCCCTCAGCTCTATGATGGGAAAAAGACACCACCCAGAGGAACCACTAGAAATCACTTACCTGAGTTAGGTGGAGAGAGAGAGCAGGAAATTGTTTTTCTCTTTACAAATTACAGTGAGCTGTGTGCCACTGTTTTTTAATGGGAACCATGTTTGTTGAAGAGAAAAGCTGTAATTGTGGCCTGGGAAACTATGTGCATATTTTCAAACGACCATGACAAACTTAATCTGTACCTTTTGTTCTCTAGTAATGTAAATATGGTTACTCTTCAAAATACAATTAATCTTAATTTAATTAGTTGCATTTTCCTATTACCTCATTTATGACTTTCCTGTGTTTGAGCTGCCTACCTTCTTTCTCCTGTCCGTCATCACGTCCTATCTTTAGAGCAAGCTTTTGCACAGTTTGTTTGAACTTGTTATTCTCTAACTGTTGTGAGGGTCGCAGGTCTCTCTGCACTATTTTCTCTGCTGATGCCATTAAGTGTGCATCTGTGACCTTTGCCAGCCAAGGCTGGTCCCTGACAATGCTGTGTGCTAAACAACATCTGTTTTAGTCCCTCCTCCTTCTGCTGGGCATCCTGTCTTAGTCTTTTTTTTTTTTTTTTTTTTTTTCCCCACAAAGCACCTGAATTCTCAGGGCTGTCTCTGAACTTTCCTTTAGCATGGTACACTGCTCCACATTTTCAGGGTTACTTTCCAAGTAACACTCTCTCCACTGGTCCTGCTCTGCGTTTTGTTAGGATTTGCCCTCCACTACTTGCTGATATGTCTCTGACCAGCATGATCCATGTCTCCACACATGCAGACTGAGGTGACACTCTGCAGTCACTCACCTCCCAATCCCCACTGGTCCGAGTCTGTGCTGAGATACTTAACAAACCCCTGCAACAGAGGTGCCTGAGGACCTTCACCTACTTGGGGTGCACACAGAGAGAAAGAACATTGGGAGTAAAATAGAAGGGGCATGTCCCATGCCACTGTCCAGAGGTCCCAAGAGATGAGTCTCAAATTGTTCCTTGTTGAGTTCCCTGAACCCATATTGAGTACTACCGCTGTCTTCCGGGTTGCCTGGCAATGAGCCCCCTTGCTTCTCATCTGGTGTCTTACATGGTGACACTCATTTCTTCCCAGACCTATGCTGTCATTCCACACATCTTTGTGCCCAGTAACTGCGCACATGATAGAATATGTCCTGAGCAGGAATGTGCTGCCCCATGTCAAGAAGAAAGGAATTCTTTTTACACTACTACAATATCTGTCTCATAGACACTGGAAGAGTGGGAGAGGAACTGGAACCATTTCACCAGAGTACAAGGTAATGGTTAATACTCACAAGGATGTGTACTATTGAAGTGGATCAATTTGGTAAGACTTAAGAGGGTGCTACCAATAACCTCATGAGAGACATCAAATAAGAAATGACCATTTACATTTTTTTCCCCAAACACATGATCTCCTGAAATAAAAAGAGCGAGAGTGAGGGGAGATTAATTACTGTCACAAATACTGGGGTGACTTACCACACAACAATATGATCAATGCATTTGAGATCAGTGTTAGCTCAGATACTGTATGCCAAAGACCTTCAAAATATGAACACCCCTTCTTTTTGGGGGCATATAGACCTTAGAAGTGGGTGCTTTCACAGATGAGAGGTGGGCTAGGAGGGGGTCACAGCACCCATGGGAAGCTCAATGGCAGCTGTCTCTTGAGAGCTATGATTGATGGAGGGAGATACCATGGAACTTGGCTTCCTGTACAGGAGCGTGCCAGTTGTTCATCATAATAAAGTTGTGGTAGCTTCATTTCAACACAGAGGCAAGTAATTTTGGTAACGGACAGCAAGAACTGTACTGGGATAACAGTGGCTAGATTGTGCAAATCCCAACAGCAAAACAGAGCAGAAGCCAGTGGAGATGAGACTGGATAGAAGGCTGATGTCACTCACAGTTGTGTGGATAGCCCTTGTGCAGCATCCAAGGCTGTATCCAAGACCTCTAGTCTTTCCCGTAAGGATCCCACAGCTACTTCGAAAGTACCCAAGAGGAAGGGAACTTTCATATTTTTGAAGGTTTTTGAATAGTGTCTGAGCTAACACTGTTCCCAAATGTGTTGATTGAATATCATTGGTTGATAAGTCACCCCAATACTTACTAGCATGCCTCTTCTCCTGGGACGTGTAAATAATAAATTCTTTTAAAACATGCTCTTTGTTGTTAGTACTCAATTGTTTCCACAGATTAAAATCCCTTAGGTTCTTTGCAGGGCCAAATAAATACTCAATTATGTGAATGAACAAAAGAATTCATAAATTAATGAATTGAAAAGCAATGTCCAGCAATCTTAAACAGCTTTTCTAAGTCATGTAGCAAGCACAAACTACCTCCTCCTATTTTTTTTTCTTTTTAACTTTTATTTACTTACTGTTGTCTTTCTTTGTGTCTCAAAATGGTGGCTGCATTGATGTTCAAGAAGTCTATGTACAGTTGCAAGATCTTTCTTTGTAGCCCAAGTCAGTCAAGTGTATAAGGTCCTGCCTCCACTGGACCTCCACTACTTGCTGATATGTCTCTGACTTTCTTGTATTATAAATCTGACCCTGCATAGCCCCTCTTTGAGCTACTACACATTACATATGATTTATAGTGTGTAAGACATTTGTCTCCTTCATCATCACATTTGCTTTTCAGGAGGTGTTTAGATGTCAGTCCTGTAGGGGCTTCTTGTTGCCATGTTCAGTGCTGGGGACTGACTCCTAGGCCTTGGGTAAAGCATGCATTCTAGACCCGTGCTTCCCTTCTGGCATGTGCTCTTGTTTTACAAGGTACCTCTTGTTCTTACAGCCGGTGCCCCATAAAGGGTCCCAGAACCACCATTGTATAGTCAAGGCTGTTCTTGACTTCTATGCCTACCAAGTTTTGAAATAATTGATAAGAGACTTAGTAATGGAGGAGAGAAACAGGGTCTCAAGCCTTTTCCATGTTTTTTTCTGTTCTTCCCTCACTGGTTCCCGTCATGAAGAGAAGGCTTGGGCTTCAGGGAAGGGTCCTTTGTGATGTGATCTGACAGTGTAGAAGGATTAACCCTGGAATTGAGATTGGGGACTGATAGTGTTTAGCCGTCACACATCCTGAAAGGAGTATATTTGATGGACATGTCCCAGGAGATGGGGGGTGATGTATGGAAATGATCAAGTACACTTACATGGTGTGGGCCAGACATGAGGTGTGGTCAAGAGCCATAGGAAACACAAGATGTATGGAGTGTCACAGAGTGCCAAATTCCACAGCAAACTTTCCTATAAGTGAGATTGCACTCTCAAATGTTGGCAGAATGTGCGACATGGGCAAGTAACAGTCATTTATTAGCGCCATCAGGTATTATGCAGTGTAATGATCACAGCAGCCACACACCCATGTGTGCCCATGTGTGCCCATGTGTGCCCATGTGTGCCCATGTGTGCCCATGTGATGTGGTGGGCCTGCTTACAGCTGTAGTAGTATGACCATGTTCTAATTCACTGGGACAAGACACTAAGATAGCTCAGAGCTGTGGTGCACAGCTCGAGTCACAGACCTTTACAGTGGAGGCAGGACCTTGCACACTCGACTGACTTGGGCTACAAAGAAAGACCTTGTATGAAACAAACCACAGAGGGAGGGAGGGGATGGGATGGATGATGGACAACTTTCATGTCTGTGGTCTGTGATGGTTCAGAGCAAAGTTTAAGGTCAGCCAAATCTGGGATTGAATTCTGTACACACACACACATACACAGAGAGAGAGAGAGAGAGAGAGAGAGAGAGAGAGAGAGAGAGAGAGAGAGAGAGAGAGAGAGAGAGAGAGAGAGAGAGAGAGGAAGAGAGAGAGGAAGAGAGAGGAAGAGAGAGAGAGGAAGAGAGAGAGAGGGAGAAAGAGGGAGAGTGAAAAAGAGGGAGAGAAAGAGAGGGAGAGAGAGGGAGAAAGAGAGAGAGGGAAGGGGAGAAAGAGGGAAGGGGAGAGAGAGGAAGAGAGAGAGAAGGAGGGAGGGAGGGAGGGAGAGAGAGAAGGGGAGAGAGAGGAAAAGAGAGAGAGGGAGAGAGAGAGGGAGGGAGGGAGGGAGGGAGAGAGAGAGAGCTATAATGGCTACCTTTCAGTATCCTTACCTGTGAAGTAGGACTAACATTGTACACTATTTCTCAGTCCTTTCTAAAAACCAGGTGAGTTGGTTATGTGTTATGTGTTCACTAAAGGGCTATGGTTGGGTGACATGGCTGCTTGATAGAAACTTGGTAGCCTGACAGAAGAGGCCTCATGTAGTGCTGCTAATGAGGGGGTTGGTTCTGCCCCAGAGCTCTAGGTGTGTCGCCAAGTATATTGAGACTTCAATGTGGAGGTGAAAATGGAAAGATTTGACAGACTTGTAAAGTCCTTCACTCCCTGAGCTGGGAGTTATGCCTAGGCCACCCAGCAGCTGCTGAACACATCCTTGTCTCCGAGTGCACCCCTTACAGGTCGGCTGGCACCAAGCTCAATGGAAGATGCTTTGCTCCAGGACTCTCACGGTCAGTAAACTAATGAGACAGACAGAGCAGACCCTTATTGAGGCCCCTCCCCGCTCTGCTCTTCATGCTGTAGACATACAGTATCTACTTTTGTACACAGATCAAATGAGGAGCCGGACTTTCCTGGTAGCAAACTGGCCAGATGACACTTGTCTCTATCAAATGTGTTTTTTTTTTCAGAGCTCTGTGGAGGACAGCCATCATTGGCCTCTGAGTTGGGGACTGTGTTGGACTTTCCAATACAGTTCATCCAAAGGCATTTGTGAATCCTAAGGAGGAAAAGGCAGAACAGAGAGGATTTAAGGATAGTAAAAAGGCAGTTGTGTGAATAACCATTGCCTTGGGTAATGGAGAGGAACTGGGAAACACAGGTAGCTATGCCATAGCACACTGAGGAGGAAGCAGAATCCAGAAGGACTCAACACTGACCACCTGACACTGGTTGAACCCAGATTCCACTTGGGCTGGAGAGAAGCTCAGTGGTTAAAAGCACTGTTGCTCTTGCAAAGGATCCAGGTTGGGTTCCTAGCACTGCACTGGGCAGTTCAAACTGCCTGTAACTCAGTTTAGGGATCCACTTTCTATTTCTGGCTCCATGGGCACCACACACACATGGTACACAGACAGTCAAGAAGGTACATACATGTACAAATAAATAAAATTTATAAATACACTCAATATTTTTAAAAGAACTATTATTGAACCATTACATTGAATATAAGAAAGGAGATGTAAAACCCATCAGTTACTGAGTGTGTGCGTGCAGATGCCATGGTGCCTGTGTGGAGGCTAAGACACAGCCTGTGGGAGTTACTTCACTCTGTCATGTCCCCACTGTGTGGACAGATGGATTATAACAAAATACGTAAAAACATCCTTTGCAAGGTTACAGTGATAAAACTTCCATCTACCGAGGGAGCAAAGACATGCTCTAACTGTATCTAGCTATGGCTAAGTAAAGGAAATGCAGTTGCAATACTGGGTGCATGGGAGGAAAGCATGAAGCATGGCGGAGTGGAATCTGTGTTCAGTTGGTGTCAAGTGCTGAGTATCCAGTCCTGGATCCTGTTTCCTCTGCACACTGTGCCGTGGGACAGCTACCTGTGTCCCCCAGGGTCTCTGTATGTTTTATTTTTGTTGTTGTTGACAGAGAAAGCATCCATACCCAGATGATCAGAAGTCTCTAGATTCCTATTTATAGAGTTTCATAATGAGACCCACTTGCATCTCAAATAAAGACAGAGCAGAGAGCCTTGAAGCTTGTTTTTAATTTTGACTCACTGCTCTCTAGATCTTCTGTGGTTTCCAGCCAAGGTTTATTTTTCATTGCATTCCTGGCTTGGTTTTACTTTTGCTGAATCATAAGTATTACTCATTCTTGGATTTCTTCTTAGCTCTGGTAGGAGAAATAAAATTGTGTGTGTGTGTGTGTGTGTGTGTGTGTGTGTGTTGACTGGCGCACACATGTCAACCTCATCTGTTGTATTTCAGGACATCCCTGTTGGGCCCTATTTGGCCCTGGTTTGGGCCTTGAAGGCAAAGCCGAGCCTGGCTCGAGTTTTGTAAACTGTCTCAGTCACTTCCATACTGGAGTGACTCAGCACAACCTGCTTAAACCTGCCTTTGAATGGGGCAGTGATGGCACACGCCTTTAATCCCAGCACTTGGGAGGCAGAGGCTAGCAGATTTCTGAGTTCGAGGCCAGCCTGGTCTATAGAGTGAGTTCCAGGACAGCCAGGGCTACACAGAGAAATCCTGTCTTGAAAAACCAAAAAAAAAAAAAAAAAAAAAAAACTTGCCTTTGCCTAGCTACTGCTGACCTACAGTAACTTTGTTGGCTCTGTCAGTCACCCCTCAACTTTCCCCTCCCCCTATGTCATCTCACCTCAGCAGAAAATCCACCTCCTCTCTTAGCCCTTTATAAAGAAAAAGATGGAGACATTAAAATGATTTCCTGCTTCGACAGACTTCCAGCGTGGTAGTTAATTCTCCGGAAGGCAGGAGATCGAGCCGGGACACTCACCATCCCGCTCAGCCCAGAGAGGCTTGACTGGAGTGGGTTCTCTCCCTCTTGCCTGGTTCTGCTGGCAGAGAGCCCGGCACAGAGCCTGGCACATCCCCAAGGATCTCTCTGATTCTGGAGATTGCCAGTTTGACTGGAGCAGCCATCAAGCAAGCCTCGGGGATTGGCCTACCTCTGCTCCCCAGCATTCGGGTTGCAATTGCGTGCCACCATGCCCAGATTTTTTCACAAAAAATCAAACTCAGGTCTGCATGTTTGTGATGCAAGCGCCTCACCAACTGAACGTTAGTTAATGTAGGATGATGTGCCTATTGGTGTGTTAGTGGCACGGATGTTAGGGGATTAACCAGTCACTTTGTGATTGATTGGGTTTGAGGTTTTCCCACAGGAAAAAAGTATGCCTGATGAAGGGTGATTTCGAGGGAGGTCATAGGCCCCAGTAAGGAACCTAGTACCACTCTTTTGCCAAATGGATGCATCGTCAGGCTTGCTTCCGGAGAGTTTTGCCTATCCCCGCTTACACAGCACCGTTACTCCTATGTTCAGTCTCCCATCAGAGAAGCTTCATTTTACAGTGCGCAGCAGGTCAGAGACTCACAACTGGTCAAGATGCTGAGAACAAGTGACTGTCGAAATGCCTTGCCAATGCTTTGCCTTAAATAAGATACATGAATCACCCCGTCAAGGCTTAGGGAACAGGAGGCAGCGTGGAAGAGCCCGAGTGGGGAGCGGGGAGGGATGTGAGAGAAGCTATCTATCTTCGGACATGACATGACTGTTCAGCACTGTGGTGCCTCACAAGACATTTGCACATCAGGCCTAGTTTGCACATTCCAGTTTGGGGGTGGGAGGGCTCTTGAGGCTTTACCCCTAGCTGAGGCGCTCCTTGTAGTTAATAGCTCCTAGCGGAGAGGGAGTCCACTGGTATGTAAGTAACCACACACATACACGTAAGCAATCCTAATTAAATTTGGTGGGAACACACACACACACACACACACACACACACACACACACACACATTGTGAGTGAAAGTGGGAGGGAGGTCTGTTGAGAAGGAGAAGGCTTTCAGAGGGAGAAGGAGGGAGCTACCATAAGGAATGCAGGGATGAATATGATAAAAATATATTATGTACATGTATAAACTTGCCAAATAAATAAATATTCAAAAAATTTTATCTTTTTTTTTTTTTTTTTTGATACAGGGTTTCTCTGTGTAGCCCTGGCTGACCTGGAACTCAGTCTGTAGATCAAAGTCACAGAGATCTGACTGCCTCTGCCTCCCAAGTGCTGGGAATAAAGGCATGTGCAGCCACTGCCTAGAATAATTTTTTTTTTAAATGAAAGAATGACTTTAGCTGAAAAAGTGTCATGGAAAATAAACTTCTGGCTCCTTTCTGCCCAGTGCTGCTGTTGCTTTTCTCTCTGATTGACCACTTGCCTGGGTACAACGTGGCGGGTACTAAGCATGAGATCACTCCGTGTCTTTCAGCATGAAGAGTTGCTTAGCCCTCCTGACAGCTCTCGGTGGTAGATCATCACCCATCACCCATCCAGTCTCCTGCTTCCCTCCTTATCAAATCCTGAGTTTGTTTACGTATGAAGATCACTGTTGTAAAGGAGGGCAGTTACCTCCCCGGCTCCAGATTATGCCCCAGTATTCTATTCCTCTCATCAGGGATTGATTTAAGAATAGGTTTCCGGATGCTTCTTCTTAAGGATTTGATGACTCTAAACTGCAGTGGCCATCCTGTGACCATGAAAGGAAGAATGAATCATAAGGCTGAAGGAATCTGGGTTGTTGATGTAACTGAGATTGAATTAGCCAATTCTTAAAATAAACTACCTTGCACAAAAAAATGTTTAATTTGTGACTAGGTTTTAGATAGTCTTACTTTGGGGATAGCTTGCTCACTTGCTTGCTCTCTCTCCTCTCTGTCTGTGGCTCCCTCCCTCCTTCTCTCTCTATCTCCCTCTCTCTTTCCCTCCCTCTCCATCTCCTTCCTTCCCTCCATCTCCTTTTCTCCCTCCCTCTCTCCTCTCCATCTCACTCCTCTCCATTTCCCCCCCTCCTCTCCATCTCCTTCCTTCCCTTCTTCCCCCTCCTGTCCTTCTATCTCCTTCCTTCCCTCTAATTTTTCCTTGGTCTCCCAGTCTTTTCTTTTTCTGGTACTGGGATGGAGAGTAAAAGTTTTTGCATGTTGACACAGGTATCTATCACTATGCCCTCAGTCCTTTGTGCTTTTTGTTTTGTGTTGTTTTAAGCAGGTGTCTCACCATCAGTCCTTTGTGCTTTTTGTTTTGTGTTGTTTTAAGCAGGTGTCTCACCATCAGTCCTTTGTGCTTTTTGTTTGTGTTGTTTTAAGAAGGTGTCTCACCATCAGTCCTTTGTGCTTTTTGTTTGTGTTGTTTTAAGAAGGTGTCTCACCATCAGTCCTTTGTGCTTTTTGTTTTGTGTTGTTTTAAGAAGATGTCTTACCATCAGTCCTTTGTGCTTTTTGTTTTGTGTTGTTTTAAGGTGTCTCACCATCAGTCCTTTGTGCTTTTTGTTTTGTGTTGTTTTAAGCAGGTGTCTCACCATCAGTCCTTTGTGCTTTTTGTTTGTGTTGTTTTAAGAAGGTGTCTCACCATCAGTCCTTTGTGCTTTTTGTTTTGTGTTGTTTTAAGGTGTCTCATCATCAGTCCTTTGTGCTTTTTGTTTTGCGTTGTTTTAAGGTGTCTCACCAAGTTGCTTAGGCTGCTATTGAACTGACTGCAGCCTTGGCAGGCCATGAACTTGCTTTAGCCTCCAGAGCCTCCCCGAGTAGCTGAGGCTAGAGGTATGTACCACCATAGCCAGCTTTAGTTTGTCTCTTAGCAGTATTAAATGACTTACAAATCTCACTTTGGATCTTGGTACCTTAGACTGGCTGACTTTTATATTAAAACGATTTAAGCCAAATCTCCAATCTCTTCTTCATGGAGTTATAGCAAAATGCATACATCTGTACACTACACTGCTAGGTTTGCACTACTCAATGGGCTGTCAAGAGGTTTTATTTTGTTTTGCCTCAATATTTATTTATTATCTTTTTTCTTTTTTTAATTTACTTTTTATTAGATATTTTCTTTATTTACATTTTAAATGTTATGCCCTTTCCTCGTTTCCCCTCTGAAAGTCCCCTATCCCAGCTCATTCCCCTGCTCACCAGCCCATCCACTCCTGCTTCCTGGCCCTCGAGTTTTCCTACACTGGGGCATAGAGCCTTCACACAACCAAGGGCCTCTCCTACCATTGATGATTGACAAGGCCATCCTCTGCTACATATGCTGCTGGAGCCATGAGTCTCTATGTGTACTCTTTGGTTGGTGGTTTAGTCCCTGGGAGCTCTGGTGGTCGTGGCTTTTTTTGGTTGGGAGACTATTAATGACTGTTTTTATTTCTTTAGGAGTTATGGGACTATTTAGATCATTTATCCGATCCTGATTTAACTTTGGTACCTTGTATATCTCTAGAAAATTGTCCATTTCATCCAGATTTTCCAGTTTTTTTTGAGTATAGGCTTTTGTAGGAGGATCTGATGATTTTTTTGGGTTTCCTCAGTGTCTGTTGTTATGTCTCCCTTTCCATTTCTGATTTTGTTAATTAGGATACTGTCTCTGTGCCCTCTCATTAGTCTGGCTAAGGGTTTCTCTATCTTGTTGATTTTCTCAAAGAACCAGCTCCTGGTTTGGTTGGTTCTTTGTATAGTTCTTTTTGTTTCCACTTGGTTGATTTCAGCCCTGAGTTTGATTATTTCCTGCCTTAGACTCCTCTTGGGTGAATTTGCTTCTTTTTTGTTCTAGAGCTTTCAGATGTGCTGTCAGGCTGCTAGTGTATGCTCTCTCTGCAGTTTCTTTTTGGAGGCACTTAGAGCTATGAGTTTTCCTCTTAGCACTGCTTTTATTGTGTCCCATAAGTGTGGGTATGTTGTGGCTTCATTTTCATTAAACTCTAAAAAGTCTTTAATTTTTCTCTTTATTTCTCCCTTGACCAAGTTATCATTGAGTAGAGTGTTGTTCAGCTTCCATGTGTATGTGGGCTTTCTATTGTTTATGCTATTATTTAAGACCAGCCTTAGTCCATGGTGGTCTGATAGGGTGCAAGGAATTATTTCAATCTTCTTGTATCTGTTGAGGCCTGTTTTGTGACCCATTATATCATCAATTTTGGAGAAGGTACCATGAGGTGGTGAGAAGAAGGTATATTATTTTGTTTTAGGATAAAATGTTCAATAGTTATCTATTAAATCCATTTGATTCATAACTTCTGTTAATTTTATTGTGTTTAGTTTACTATGTTAGTTTCTCTTTCCATGATTTGTCCATTGCTGAGAGTGGGATGTTGAAGTCTCCCACTATTATTGTGTGGGGTATATGTGCTTTAAGCTTTAGTAAAGTTTCTTTTATGAATGTGGGTACCCTTGTATTAGGAGCATAGATATTCAGAATAGAGTTCTTCTTTGTAGATTTTTCCTTTGATGAGTATGAAGTGTCCTTCCATATCTTTTTTGATAACCTTAGGTTGAAAGTCAATTTTATTCAATATCAGAATGGCTACTCCAGCTTGTCTCTTGGGATCATTTGCTTGGAGAATTGTTTTCCAGCCTTTTACTCTGAGGTAGTGTCTGTCTCTGTCACTGAGGTGGGTTTCCTGTATACAGCAAAATGTTGGGTCCTGTTTACATATCCAGTCTGTTAGTCTATGTCTTTTTATTGGGGAATTGAGTATATTGATATTAAGAGATATTAAGGAAAAAAGATTGTTGCTTCCTGCTACTTTTGTTGTTGGAGGTGGGATTATGTTTTTTTTTTTTTTTTTTTTTTTTTTTTTTTTTTTTTGTGGCTATCTTCTTTTTGGTTTGTTAAAAGAAGATTATTTTCTTGCTATTTCTAGGGTGTAGTTTCGCTCCTTGTGTTGGAGTTTTCCATTTATTATCCTTTGAAGGGCTGGATTTATGGAGAGATATTGTGTAAATTTGGTTTTGTTATGGAATATCTTGGTTTCTCCATCTATGGTTATTGAGAGTTTTGCTGGTTATAGTAGCCTGGGCTGGCATTTGTGTTCTATTAGGATCTGTATGAAATCTGACCAGGATCTTCTGGCTGTCATAATCTCTGGTGAGAAGTCTGCTGTGATTATGATAAGTCTGCCTTTATATATTACTTGACCTTTTTCTCTTACTGGTTTTAATACTTTTTCTTTGTTTAGTGTATTTGGTGTTTTTGTTATTATGTGATGGGAGGAATTTTTTTCTGGTCCAATCTATTTGGTGTTCTGTAGGCTTC
This sequence comes from Mastomys coucha, assembly GCF_008632895.1. Lineage (NCBI taxonomy): Eukaryota > Metazoa > Chordata > Mammalia > Rodentia > Muridae > Mastomys > Mastomys coucha. Next base: position 2,590,794 of record NW_022196895.1, on the reverse strand, counting down.
TTGTATGTTCATGGGCATCTCTTTCTTTAGGTTAGGGAAGTTTTCTTCTATAATTTTGTTGAAGATATTTACTGGCCCTTTAAGTTGGAAGTCTTTGTTCTCTTCTATACCTATTATCCTTAGGATTGGTCTTATCGTTTCTTGGATTTCCTGAATATTTTGGGTTAGGAGCTTTTTGCATTTTGTGTTTTCTTTGACTGTTGTGTCAATGTTTTCTACGGTATCTTCTGCCCCTGAGATTCTCTCTTCTATCTCTTGTATTTTGTTAGTGATCTACGATCCTGATTTCTTTCCAAGGTTTCCTATCTTCATGGCTGTCTCCCTTTGTGATTTCTTTATTGTTTCTATTTCCATTTTTAGATCCTGGATGGCTGTGCTTGATCCTTCCCATTTGATTGTGTTTTCTTGTAATTCTTTAAGGGATTTTTGTGTTTCCTCTTTAAGGGCTTCTACCTGTTTACCTGTGTTCTCCTGTATTTCTTTAAGGGACTTATATCCTTAAAATCCTCTATCAGCCTCATGAAATGTAATTTTAAATCCACATCTTGCTTTTCTGGTGTGTTGGGGTATCCAGGACTTGCTGTGTTGGGAAAACTGGGTTCTGATGATGCCAAGTAGCCTTGGTTTCTGTTGGTAAAGTTCTTGTGTTTGCCTTTTGCCATCTGGTTATCTCTGGTGTTAGATGTTCTTGCTGCCTCTGGGTGGAGCTTGTTCCTCCTGTGGGTCTGTAAGCCTGCGTCAACACTCCTAGGAGACCAGCTCTCTCCTAGAGGAACTTGTGTGAAGAGGGCTCTGGAACTGCCTAAGCTCTGGGTGCAGATGCTGACCGGTAGGATCCTGTCCCTGTTCCACTTTTCTTGTGCTCCGTGTGCTCCTTGCTGCCATGTTCCAGACAGTTATTGGAGACAAAGGGGCTATCTCACCTCGGAGCCCTGGAGTAACGGCACTCCTGGGGAGAATAAGTCTCTCCTGGCTGGACCTGTGTGAAATGGGTTGTGGAACCCACAGCTCTTGGGTCCAGATGGTGGACCGCAAGGATCCTGTCCCAGCTGCTGCACTGTTCCTGTGTTCTGAGCATTCGGGCTGTCAAGAGCTAACTCTGCCCATTGCTTTCATTCTGAGTGGATTGATGAGAACCTATCCCATAAAATCACTTCACATGCTTGTCATAGACACAGTGATGTCATCACCTCCTTGCTGTGGTGCATTCCAGAGCACGACGCCAGAGACAGAGCCCACAGCACCAGTTTCACCCTGGAACCAATGTGGTAGTGATTTTCTGTACAGAGCCAGTTTCTGTGAGTGAGCAGAGGTTTGTCTTGCTAGAAGAACACCAAGGATTGTGTAGAGGAAGACCATAAGGAAAAATTTGAACTGTAGAAATGTGTGTTTTCAAAGGTTCCCTGTGGTGTTCTTCTACACCTAACGCTCACTTAAAAAAAGAAAAGGTAACATAGTCTCTAAAACTGAACAGAACACCACACAGCTAATGGACACTTTAGGCACTATGCATCTGTTTAAGGAAAGCCTTGTTATGGAGAGTGTCCGAAGGAACCTGCTCATTTGGAAGTGGCTTCCACTTTCTCTCTACAAGGGACTTTCCCAAGGTGGGGACATGCTCAGCTGCCTGGGTTTTTCCACATGGAGGCTGTAGCCATCTGCAGTTGTAAACCATGGTTCTTTGACACACAAATCCCAGATGGTACTTTGAATTTAAGGCCCATATTGCACACAGATTTCTGCAACATGTGGTTTATTTTTTTTCCTTATTGTTACTCAAAGCATGTTCATTTTTGGATGAAAGAAGAAGATAAATATACAACAAAAATCATAACCTCAAGATTCTTAACATCTTAGCCAATTTTTTCTAATCATGTTTATTTATATGTAGAATGTTATTTTTGTTATTTACAAAAATGGAATTGTACCCTCCCCTGCTTGCAGTTTCGTGGTGCCCTACATATCTGTTCCAAGCAGGCTGTGGCTCATAGGTGACCAGGCCTATGACCCGGTACTTCACTGAATGGGTGTTCAGAACATGAGATCCAGGAAAGCAGAGCTGACTGCCTATTTCTCGTCCTCTCTGCTTCTTACATCAGCCTTCAGGCTGCTTCCTCTTCAGAGATAAGAAAACCGACTTAAGCATAGAGGAGATTAAACTTGGATCCATTTAGCTACAAAGCCAGTTTTCCAGGGCACCATTGGTGTAGTCCAGCTGCCATGACCTCTCTCTAGGTCAGAGGGAATCTGGGGTAGAGGCTGCATGGAGAGGAGATACTTCCACTGGGGATGGCGAAGATGCAAAAGTGGGCAAGCGATGAAGACCTGCAGTGGCTCACGAGAGGAGATGCGTAGGCTACATTCTGTTAAGATTCAGTCACCAATGGCTGGGGCTTGAGCCTAGGCGGGAGAGGCCAGATGTGGGGTAAAGGGATGGCTTTCCTGGCCTATGGCTAGCCCAGGAAGAGCCTCAAGGTTGGAGAAGGTTGGATTTGACCTTCAACTTGCAGATCTTTGTAGATCCCAAGCCTGCCTCTCCTAGGGAGAACTTTCTGCCACAGAGTAGCGGGGTCCTCTTAGCATGTTCTCTGAAAACTATGGAAATTCACTCATACTCTTGGCTAATGAAGATCACTGGCTCAGTGTTCCAAATATGTATACTTTAACCCATTCCTGGGGATGGAAAGGAAAAATGAAACCAGGAGCAGGCAGGCACTGATGGGACACACACTGAGGAAATGGCTGTAACACAGTAACTCAAGGCAAGAGCACTTGTCTGTTTGTGCTTTTGCTTTGATGGGACACACACTGAGGAAATGGCTATAACACAATAACTCAAGGCAAGAGCAGTTTTCTGTTTGTGCTTTTGCTTGGACCTGGAAAGGCAAGCGAGTATTCCTTGAAGGAGATATGAAATGCGGCTTTGAGGGATGAACAGTAGATGTTCTTGGAAGGAAGGCTGCTTGCGAGTAATGATGGCCAGCTCACTTGTGCTGAGTGAAGGAAGACCAAGGTTGGAGGAGGAAGGCAGGACCATACAGGGCCTCAATGACTCTGTAAGACAGCTGGGTGACTTCTGTGGCAGCTGGCACATCAGATGGGGAGCTGTTTAAAGCAGGGCAGAGACCTGCCATGATCTACGTTCTGGGCAGACAGACCTGCTGAACGTGAGGAGGCTGGTGAGACCCTACACTAGTGAGGAGGAGTTTGTATGAAGGAGGCCTCTTGTAAGACTTCTGAGAAAGAACAGATGTGGCCTCAGGGACAAAAGAAAGACATTCTTAGGGAAGTCTAGGAGTATATGTTATCTCTAGACAAGCTGGGAGAGGTGGGTACCCCAACCCAGCTCTGGTCCTTGCTAGGAAGCCAGGAGAGTACATGATCCCTAAACAGGATGGGAGGATTGTCTATCTCCTACCGAACCCTGGCCTTTGTCCTTTGTGAGGTTTATGGGCTCCCTGTGCTAGAGGGAGTATGAGCTCTTTTGAAGGAAAGGGCTTCAGTGTCTATGAATGGCATTAAAATATTAGTTGGCCAGTCTGGTCTAGCCTAGGAGGAGAAAGGCCCTGGGCATATTTCTCTGTGCTGTCTTTCCAAGAGCAGTCAGGCTTTGTGTAAAGATTTTGCTATCGGGCACAAGGTACCCCAGGAGACTGACCTTGGGGATATGTTATGCTCTGCCTGCACAGGCAGGCATGCTTGCATCTGGACCTGGGGAGAGAGCCAGGTCCCAGATGACTTCTATGGGACTGAGAGACAAGGAGAGGGCAAGATTGTGGGTTCAAATCCCAGCCCTACCCTCTCCCTATCAGTCAGGAAGCCACATTATTCTTCCTGTCTTGCTTCTTCATCTGCCATCTGGGGCAGGGATTTTAGTGACTGACTGCTGTTGTCAGTCAGGGTCTCACAGCGTAACCCTGATTAATCTTGAGCTAGAGACCGTCCTGCCTCTTGAGCACTAGGTGGGGGACAGGCGTGCACAGCGATGCCTGGCATAGTTAGGACCCTCACACTAAGTGCTCATGGAGAAGATCTCCTGATTGTTAGAACCTTGGTAGCAGTGCCTCCTGCATCGGTGTCTCTGCCTTACTCTGAGCAATGAGCTCTCGGGAATCAGTCTGTCTTGGCTCAGCATCTTCTAGGCTCTTCCCTCCTCCACCAAGATAGGCAGCAGCCGTGGCACAGAGGCTGTCCCTCTTTCCCCCTTTCCTGAAGACCCAAGGGCAAACCCATGTCCAGATGTACCACAGAAGGGTGAGGAGGGGCCCAGCACCCCACATAGTCAGGATATGCCAGCGGGTAGCTGAGCTGGCAGGGGAGGCATCGTCCTGGAGACTCTCCAGATCACCCTTTCCCTGGAACATCAAGGTGGCTTATTTTCATGTTTTGAATTTGAGTTCCAGGAATATTTAATGGGGTGTGTCAGGGCAAAACATGTACAATTTGTAAAATGAGACAGGGCAGGCTCCTGTTTTAGCCAAGCTAAAACTGCTGCAGCTGGTCATGCCCTCTTTCTGTGACCTCAGCATCTGCCCTTTTTGCCTGAGTTTGGGGATTCCCAAATGCTCTCTCTCCTTCAGGGTTTTCCTAGGACACCAGGGCAACCTGACCTGTGTGCAGAGTAAAGGTTTCTGAACTGTGAGAGTCTGAGGTAAAAATGAAATTATTTTTCTGTCAGCTGGACCAGTGGCTGAATTTAAATTATCTCTGAGTGGGGATGTTGAAGCTATAGGATGACAGGAGTGTGGAGTCGTGTAGGGGAGCCCTTTTCTACCAGGTGGTTCTCCTTAGAAAATGTCCTTATGTCTCCTTTGGGCAACAAGTCAGCTCCACCCACGAGGGACAAGCCTTGGAGTCTTTCTGTCTCCTAGTGGGCAAAGCAGCTCTCAGGCCCCAGGACATGGTTTTGCTTCCCTCTCTTTCCCTGAGAAGTTTCACAATCATGTTCTAATGTAAAAAATACTGTCCAAGTCCTGTAGCCCCTGAGAGTTTTGCTGAGCCATGACAGATGACTGTGGACAGTGGACCAGGCCTACATCACCCACGCCTCTCCCTGGCTCCAAATGGCACTGCTAAGGCCAGCCTGGCTTGGATCATTTGTCTCCAAGCACCAGGGGATTTTCAAACAGCTGTGGAACCAACCATTTCCAAACCGAGTACAGTTCTGGCTTGTGTTAATAATAACACACATATGTACTCCACAGCCCAGGCCCAAGTCCCTGAGGTGCTGGGTGTGGTGGCCTTTCCTGCTCGGGATGCTATGTCCCTGCCTGTGTCTCTGTGTCTCTGTCTGTGTCTCTGTCACTGCTCGGAATGCTGTGTCCCTGCCTGTGTCTCTGTGTCACTGCATCTCTGCTTGGGATGCTGTGTCCCTGCCTGTGTCTCTGTGTCACTGCATCTCTGCTTGGGATACTGTGTCCCTGCCTGTGTCTCTGTGTCTCTGTCTGTGTCTCTGTCACTGCTCGGGATGCTGTGTCCCTGCCTGTGTCTCTGTGTCACTGCATCTCTGCTTGGGATGCTGTGTCACTGCTTGTGTCTCTGTGTCATGGCTATGGATGCTGTGTCACTGCTGTGTCACTGTTTCTCTACCTCCACCCAAACAGTGACACAATTCAAAACCAGTGTGAAACCTGAATTTGGGGCACAGTTGGGTATGGGATATTTTCCTCCTGTTATGGTTTGAGAAATGTTCCCCACAGTTTTCTGTTTTGAAGGCCTTGTCACTGGTTGACGATGCTGTTTGGGGGTTAGTAACCCTTAGGAGGTAGGCCTGGCTTGTGAAGCTCTAGACGTAAGGCTTTTGACTTTTGTACTTCCCTCTGTTTCCAGGTTCCCCATGTCCACCCAGCCACCTCCTTAGGTTCCCTCTAGTCTTGACAGCATCCTTCCCCTGCTTCCTCTCCAGGGTAAACAAAGTCCTTAGAAATATGAGCCCAGATAAGCTTTTCCTTCCACAACTTGTTTTTGTCAGGTCACAGCTACATAAGAGATCCACGACACGGGCCCAGGCTTCCCGTGCCTCTGCATGGATGCATCGGGCTCCCGCTCCTTCTGATCCCTCTCTGCCTCACCCCCTTCCTGTCTTGAGTCTTTTTCTCTCCTGTCCTTCTCTAGAGAGGCTTTCTCTCTCTAGAGGAGAGAGGATTAGGTCCAAGTCCTGAACCCAGCCACAGAATTTGGGTGGCTGCCACCACTGCCTGCTTCCTCTCAGAGGCTGGCATGGCTCCCTTTTGGGTGTTCTGTAATCTGTTGGAAGTCCAGCAGAGCCTTTGCTGCTTTGGCTTGCTGGGCAGATTTGGAGGAGGAGACACTGGGTCAGAAACAGTGACCATAGAGGCCTTGAGCAGTCTGGAACTCAGGACACAGCTCCAGTTCCGAAAGGACCTCTAAGTCAGCATGAGACACCGAGATCAAATCCTCAGCACAAAGGAGATTTTTATTGCCCCAGAGAGCAATGGGTAGAGAATGAGAGACAGAGGATGAAGGAGAAGGGAAGAGGGAAAGAGAGATGGGGAAGGGACATTTGCCCCAGAGGGACAAAGGACTGCTCTGGATAGAGAGAAGGCAGCTGTGGCACATAGGCAAATGGTAGTTTATAAAGGTACAAGGAGAAACTCCATGTAAGGATGAGGTGTTTAATTTTAATTTGACATGTTAATTAGGTGACCTAAAAGGGCCTTTTGATTGCTCTATATATAACTACTTTGATAGCTGGACCTTGGTAGTCAGCCTCAGGGGAAGGAACTGGACAAATGGGGGAATAGACCTTGGTGGCTAGCTTTAGGAATGTCATCTAACAGTTTAGCAAAGCAGAGAAAATAGGGAAGAGCAAGGCCTGCCAGAGCCCTTCAAGGTCAGCCTTGGCTGAACCTGGGTATGGTGTGAGTGGAGAGGCCAAGAGTGAGGCCCAGAACCCAGTGAGAAAAGAGACAGAAAGACCCTTGAGGCTGGAGAGATGGTCAGAGGTTAAGAACAGTGGCTGCTCTTCCAGAGGACCAGGTCCAATCTCAGACCCCACCCGGATGCTCACAACTGTCTATAACTCTAGCTCGAGGGATCTAATGCCCTCATCTTGTCTCCTCAGACACCAGGCATGCACATTGTACACAGACACACATGCAGGCAAAACACCCAAACATAAATAAATAAGTAAAGAATAAATAAATACTCTATAAGGAAAGAGAGACACTTGAGTGAGAACCTGCATGTCAGCGCTGATGCTTAGCAGGATGGCAGCCAAGGGTAATGTCAACAGCAAGGAGCAGGCATGGGACCAGGGTGGAAGCCACAAACCCAGAGGGGGAGGAAGAGGGGATCCGTGAGAGCAGGCCTCTCCAGGTTCTCACGACCCCACATGGCTCTAAGCTGAGCAGGGGCTGTCTTAGTTTGGTTTTTATTGTGTGAAGATTCACCATGACCATGGTACCTCTTATAACGGAAGACATTTGATCAGGGCTGCCTGACAGTTTCAGAGGTTCAGTCCATTATCATCTGGACAGGAAGCATGCCAGCATGCAGGCAGACATGGTGCTGGAAAAGGAGCTGAGAGTTCTACGTCTGGATCTGCAAGATGCAGGACACTGTGTGCCGCACTGGGTGTAGTTTGTGTATAGAAGACCCCAAAGCCCGCCCCATAGCGGCACACTTCCTCCAACAAGGTCAGTCCTTTTAATAGTGCCTATGGGCCAAGCGTTCAAGCACACGAGTCTATGGGGACCATTCCTATTCACACCATCACAGGGGCCTAGAGGCTGGACACCCTTTTTTCCCTCTGTACTTCCTAGTTGGAGCAGAGGGAGGAAGGTTTTCACCTAGCTGGCCTCAATACCTCAGAGCTTGCTAAGGAGTAGGAGCCATAGCCTCTCAGGCCTCTAGACATATGGCTGAGTAAACAGGGAAGTTCTGGAACCTGGTGGAGTTCACTAAGAGGTCACTATGTATGCAGACTGCAGCCTCCTGAAGATTCCCTTTCTTCATTGGTACCTTAGGGACCTCAGGAAATCGGGTCTTCCTTCGGAGAGGCCGGGGTGAGTGTCATGGGCCTCATCTGTGTCATCTCAGAACTGTAAGAGAGAATTACAGTTTGGAGGATGTCTGTCCACACAGAGTTCCCAAGGAAGGCACAGAAGCCAACTTTTAGGAGTCCAGAACCTTTTGCTGTGACTCCATATCACCGATTGGGTGCCAGCTTTGTGAGGCCAGGATCTTCCCTACTGACTCCATCCCAGAATTGCAAAGAGGTGGCCCAGAACTTACAGCTTAATGTCATTTGTACACACAGTACACACACACACACACACACACACACACACACACACACACAGGAATAGAAAGTCACTATGAAGTGATAACTTCATTCATGGGAACATGAAGAGGAGCCTTGCCTGTGTGCCTCTCCCAGGAACTCTTCTACCTAGCTGTCTCATCTTCTAAGCAATAGCCTTACTTGACGTTACCTTAGATGAGGTTGTGCATCTAAGTTGTTATCAAACAACTTTTATAATACTCATTTTTATTGTTATAATATTTTATAAATTTTAAAGAATATGACAAAAAAGATATTGAAGGGGGTCTCTAGGAGGAGCTGGGGTACAAAAGGGAAACAAGAATGTGATTTAATTCTATTTACTTAAAATATGTTTTTAAATGTTAACAAATTCAGATAAATTGAAATCATGTAACTTTTCTCATTATAATGCAATAAAACTTAAAAAATAAAAATAAAAAAATTAAAAAAAATGAAAATAGCGCACGCACACACACACAGACACACGCACACACACAGTAGTGCCTGAAAAACTAGAGATAAATCTAATTGTTAAGAGTTATTTCTGAACCAGGCCTGGTGGCTCATGCCTGTAATCTCTGAACTCAGGCAGCAGAGGAAGTCAGATCCCTGTGAGTTGGAGGCTAGCCTGGTCTACAGAGTGAGTCCAGGACAGCCAGAGCTGTTATACAGAAAAACCCTGTCTCGAAAAACAAAACAAAACAAAAGTTAGTTCTGCTTTGCGAAGTTATGGGTGAGTTTTATTTTCCCCTCAACAATATCCCCCACTTCACACAAATCAGTACACGCATTGCATAATGAAAAACACAAACAAAAGCAAAGGAGTTGTTCTCCACGGTACAGTAATACCTCCTCTCTCCACCTCCTTTCTCTTTGCCAAGTCAACAGGAATGCTTTAATTAATCCATTCCTTATTTAATTCATTTATTCATTCACTTTACCTTCCAGTATCAGCTCTCCCTCCTCCCAGTACTCCATCACACAGATCTTCCCCTACTCTCCTTCCCTTCCTTCTCTGAGAAGGGGGAACTCCCCACTGGGTACACCCACCACCACCTCAGACCAATCACTGGGCCAGAAATGGAGGCCCTGTTAGGGCAACAGGATCCACAGATAGCCCTCACTTCAGTTATTGGAGGATCTACATGAAGACTGAGCCTCACATTGGCTAGTATGTGCAAGGGGGCTTAGTGCACATGTGTTGGTTGGTGGCTCAGTGTCTGGAAGCCCCCAAGGGCAGAGGCTAGTTGACTCTGTTGGTCATCTCAGCTCACAGGCTGAGGGCAGCAGTGCATGTGAACTTTTTCTAGAGCTGGGAGAGCAGCTAAGGGGTTGTCTTGCTGGTTTGAATTGGTTCCTGTGCTTGAAGGAACTGGGCTAAGCCAGGCCTCTGGTGTCTGCTTTGGAGTTTTTCATAGCCCTGTGATTCCCCAGGTGGGACTTTCAGCTGTCTCAGCCCCCAATAGCATCCTGTGAATTTGACTTTAAAAAGACAACAGCTTCTCTGTTTCTTCATCCTTGAAAAGTGTTGGCCAGCTTTCCATCACCATGGCAACATATCTGAGGCATTATTTATTAAGAGCAATGGTTTATTTTGGTTCACAGTTTGAGAGAGTTGGCCTTGTTGCCTTTTAGCCTGTGAGGCTGAACATCAAAGTGGGAGTTTAGCAGAGGAAACTGTTCATTTCATGGTACTTAGGAGGTAAGTAGAGACTAAGAATCAGCATCCTAAGTTAGCCTCCCAGAGCATGCTCCCATGCCCCGGATTCCGTTATGCCCACTCTAAAGGCTCACAATAGTGTCACAGGTTGGAAGCTAGACACTGTACATATAGGGTTTTGTGGTGGAAAGGTCATCTAATCCACAGCTCCAGGGACCTGACCACATCACCGCACTGCCTAGAGCATTAGTGGCTTCTGACCGTCCTAGGCAGCGGTCCTTCATCTCGGGCATTCTGAGACGCAGCTTCCTTGGGCATGGGGAGTGTCCTGAGTATTGGAGGATTTCAGTGGCACCTCTGCCTCTTGCTAGATGTTGTTAGACGGAGGCACCTCTAGAAGCAGAACTGTTCTTTAATCAGAACCATGGAAGGGCCACAGTCTCTCCAAAGGAGTGGAACGGTACATGTGGGCTGCTTCAGGTTTAGAGGATGGAACGGGGACCTTCAGGCATAGAAGACTCCATCTGTGGGTCTGTTCCCTCGTGGGCTCTGAGTGGAAGGTGCTACTCCCAGCCAGATGACGGTAGATTAGCAGAATTCCACAGGTCTCATGGGGAAGCCTATTCTGCAGCTCTGGACCACCTGAGGCTTTTATGACAGTAAACCTTCAAATGTCACTAATATGTCCCTCCTTGCTCTCACCACTCCAGTTGTGTATCATAGACTAGAGGACACCACCTATTGGAAGGCTACCTCAGGCCACTCTGGCTTTTCCTTATATTTGCCCTGAAGCCTCCCTTAGCACAACCTACTGCATTCCCCTCCTCCCCTCCATCTTCATCATCCTCATCTTCTTGGCATGTTAATATTGACTTTCTCTCTGAACACATGACCCAAGTGGCACTGATACACATAAATGTGTGCAAAGCACCAAGCTTCTTGTGGGTCTCATCAATAGAGAGTGAGCCTATGACTTCAGGGACTCTGTGGTTCACAACCTCGAACCCCCTCCTGGACTGAGAAGGTGCTGAATCATAAAAGGATGGAAAGGGGTGTTGAGAGGGAGGGCAAAAGAGGTGTGTGTGTGAGAGCAACTTCAGGGGATGTGTGTGGGCAACTGCAAAGGGTGTGTGGGAGGGCAACTAAAAGGGATGTGTGGGGGCGGGCAACTGCCAGGGATGTGTGTGGGGGTGGGCAACTGCTTATCTTGCCCATGAAGGTTTGATAATTTGAGTTTACCAAACCTACTGACAACATGTGAATTGGGAAAAAGGTTGACCAATGATCAGGGGGTGAGACTCCTGCACATTAAACAAGAAGCAATTCACATAGTTGCGACCTCAAAGCCCTGCTGGCAAGGAGAGGGGAGTTGGGGCTGTAGGCAGGTTTGGTGGAGGAACTAATGGTGTTTAGGGGAGATAAACAGGCCCAGAGGAGAGAGAGTAGCCTGAGACATACAGGGGTGTAGGATGGGACAAAGACTGTGGGGCGACTCTGCAGAAGGACAGGGAGGGAGGAGCTGGTAACTGAGCTTTCTGGAAGACCCTTCTTCTTTAGGTAAGTCTCAGAAAAGCCCCTCCCTGAAGACTTGGGGTGTCATTTCTGAGCCCCAGCAGAGGGTGGGAGAAAAGGAAGGAGGGGGCAGAGAAGAGAGGAGCGAGCAGAAAGTTCTTGTCTTGCTTTGGTTTAGCAAGGTCTGACACACTTTCCTTCTTTCCTTCTTTCTCTTTTTTCCTTTCTTTCTTCCTTTCTTTCTTTCCTTCCTTCTCTCTTTCTTTCCTTGTATTGCCTTGCCTCGTCCTTACTTCTTGGAAGAGTTCTATGAGAGGGGCCACAGCCAAGATCTTCAGCAACCCTGGGAGATGAAACCCAGGATCATCCAACTGGAGATCATTCTCCTGGTGCAGCTGCAGCCAAGTGGCCTCAGGAAGCCAGACCTCTAATCCCCAGGCACCACCTCTTCAAGTCCAGGCTTCCTAAGTGAAAGAAGATCCCCACAAGGCTCACCTGGGTGCATCTGTGGCATGCAGAACTGAGAGCCAATCTGTAGCTCATCCAGCAGGGTCCTCTGGGCACAGTAAGCGGTTCAGCCCATGTTCATTGAATCAAAGTCAAAAGTCTGATCTCTAACATTTGTACGCCCCTGACTAAGAACAGGCAGAGCCACACACCGGCACCCAAGAAACCAGGCATTCTGGGTCTCTTGCTCTGAAGCTTGTTTGCTCTAGTCCTGGCTGGCTGTGTGACTTCAGCTTGTTTTCTGGATGGTCCCTACCTTGTCCCTCACGTGACAATTCCCTGGTTCATCAGGGCTATCCCTCCATCTTGTGTAGGGTGGTATCTAGCTGACAGAGGCCATGGAACACAGCAGCTACCTCCATGTAGAATTCCCCTCCTGCTGCTGCTGCTGCTGCTGCTGCTGCTGCTGCTGCTGCTGCTGCTGCTGCTGTGACTCTAATGCTGGCTTTCATTCTGAGGTAGTAAGGACAGCAGCCACAAAGATCCTTTCTGTGCTCGGTATTGGCTCGCTGAACATGATGCTGATGTGGTACAGGACAGCAGTCTCCGGCATGATGTGCAAAGATATCAACAGGAAATACACTGAGTGGAGTATTGCAGGGTGCCATCTCACCATTATTTTTTAATGTATATTTCCTTTCGGTCCTTCAGTAGACTTTATGGTTACTGTGAGTGAAGCTGGCCTGCATGAGGGTCCTCAAGTCACTTCTTGCTAATGAGCAGGGTACACAGTGAGTGCCTCTGCTCTGGGGTCTTCATGGCATGGCGACAGGCCTCATGAACCCCAGGTCACAGTCAGGACCTGCCCTGTCTCCCAGAGTTCATTTAAACCAAGCCTAAAGCTTATTCTCTTCTCCCTCATTCAGCCCCATGTGAGCTGGGCTGCTTTTCATAGCTCTGTGCTGGTGGCAAAGGGAGGCTGTGTCACCTGGATGTTAAGATAAATGCTTTTCAAAAGAAAGTCTGGGAGACTTTTCAAAAGGCTTAAAATGTGGCCATCCTTCTCCTCCTTCCCTCCCTCCCTCAATTCGTCTCTCTCTCAATTCATCTCTCTCCCTTCCTTCATCCTCTCTTTCTCAATTCATCCCTACCCCTACCCCCTCCTTCCTTCCTCTCTGCCTCAATACATCTTCCTTTCCTTCTTCCCACCTCTTTTCCTTTTTTCTGTCTTCATCTCTTTCCCTCCCTCTGTGCCTTTCTCCTGTTTCTCTTCCTCCCTCCTTCTCTCTTCCCTCCCTCCTAGTTCCCTCCCTCCTTCCTCCCTTCCCCTCTCCTCTCCTCTCTTCCCTTCCCCTTCCATTCCTCCTTTCCTACTCCTCTTCATACTTGTACAAATTACTTAACTTACTTGAGACTCAAGAGTTTGTTTTGTTTTTGCAACCTTATTTATTTATTTATTTATTTATTTGCCACAAAGAGAAATTTTAAAAAGACCTCCCCAGATAACTGTGTGAATTGACTTAAATTATTCACAAAAAAGCACTCAGTATATTGCCTGACATAGAAGAAACACACAAACTGTAAGCTATTATTTATCTAACAAACATTTGTAACATAAACATGGCAAAGAAACCTTCTCTTTATTTAAAAGCACATGCTACTGCTACTGTTAGCATTCTAAGCTCCACCCCACAGTTACCTGGCAACAGCCAGGTATGCCTGACTCACTATAAAAGGGACTGCTTGCCCCCTCTTCACTCTCTGGCTCTTGCCTTCCTGCTCCCTCTCTGTCCCCTCACCCCTCCTTCTCTCTCTCTGTCCCCTCACCCCTCCCTCTCTCTCTCTGTCCCCTCACCCC
>NW_022196895.1:2557436-2576896 GCF_008632895.1 Mastomys coucha | reverse complement strand
CTCACCCCTTCCTCTCTCTCTCTGCCCCCTCACCCCTCCCTCTCTCTGTCCCCTCACCCTTCCCTCTCTCTTCCCACATGCTCATGGCTGGCCTCTACTCCTCTACTCTCTGCCTTCTCTGTCTCTACTAGCCTCTTGACTCCCCTCCCATACCCTGAATAAACTCATTCTATTCTATACTATACCGTCCTGTCCTGTGGTTGGTCCCTGGGGAAGGGATGCCTTAGCATGGGACCGTGGAGGCACCCCCCTTTCTCATACCTCACCACACATCACCCAAACATATCCTCTCTCTTTTTATCTTTTATAAACACATCAGCTAACAGTAACATGGGAGCAAAGAAGGGCTGGGTCACACTCAAGACTCTGGATGAGGCTGGCGACTGCACTGCATCACCTGCTAGGACCTGCAGGAAGGAGGTGGCAGCCATTCGCTCTCAGTTCTTTGCTTTCTCTGTTTTGTGCCGTTCCCTTCCTAAAGGCCCCTGAGTCCCTCCTCTGGTTTAAAGTTTTCTGTAGACCATGTTCCAGACTGGTCACTCTTTAGGCCAGAAGTGCACAGTCCAAGCTACTTCAGTTGTCAGCTGTCACTGTGCAAACTGTCTTAAAAGATGGAGTTCCAGGCTGGAGAGATGGCTCAGCAGTTAAGAGCACTGACTGCTCTTCCAGAAGTCCTGAGTTCAATTCCCAGCAACCACATGGTGGCTTACAATCACCTGTAAAGGGATCTGATGCCCTCTTCTGGTGTGTCTGAAGACAGTGACAGTGTACTTATATACATAAAATCAATAAACCTTAAAAAAAAAAAAGATGGAGTTCCACTCTTCCTACCTTTTATGACGGTGGCCATGTTACTTCAGGTTTCTCTTTCTGCTTCTGCCAACTTGCTGTCCCTTGGGTCAACTCGACACAGTCTCTAACTCTTCCCATTCAGGGATGCTTGGTGATCAATCTGTGACTAGTTTCTCCCTAGCCCCAAAGTACATGCAGTACCCATCCATTAAGACACCCGAGTACTTGATGAAGCCAGCCTGCTGCTGGGGCCCTGCTAGGGTCTGATGTATACAAAGTAATGACTCTAGACCTACAGCATGAAGCTCCTTGGCTCCCAGTAGCCCCATCACTCAGAGCGGCTTTCCTGTAAATGTCTCTCCCTTCTACTGTGTGATTCGCTAGGTTTGAATCCCAGGTCAGCATCAACCAAACTCACACTGACAAGAACAACTGTTGTCACAGAGAGGCAGGCAGTTGGACAGACTTTCTGCTCAACCCCAATCCTAGAGAGATCTCAGCAGTGTGTGGGATGTTCTGTACCCTTTACAGCCATCTCCTGCTCTATGCCAATCTTGGCTTGCTTTCCCTCAGCACAAAGCCACAGTAACCATCCATTTAGTCACTCACTTCACAAAGATCTATGGCTCAGGACACACACAAAATTGCCAGACCTTCACTGGCCTGAGCCTCGTGTGACCATGCACCATGGTAAAGTAGTGTCCTGGCAACCTGGAGAAATGAGGATGCTGCAGATGTTCTCAGTACTGTCGAGTATATAGAAAGCAGTAACCATTATCATTTGTTTTAGGAATCATTCTAGAAGGAAAGCTTTGCATTCAAAGAGATGCTATCTCATCTACTCAATGGCTGCCAACAACTGTTTTAAACTTACATTTGTTTATTTAGTATGTATATTGTGTATGTGCAGGGGTGTGCATGCTGCAGAGTGAACACGGAGGTCAGAGGTCAACCTGTGAGAGCAGGTTCTCTCCTGCCTGTGTGGGTCCTGGGGATAACACTCAGATCCTCTGTCTCGACAGCCAGCATCTTTATCATTTGAGCTATCTCACCTTTCTGGTTATCAATAATTGTCATGGAACTGGAAGCCACAATCACCACGGCAATAACTATAGACCATCATGTCATCCGTATTTGACCTCAGACACATCTGCTGTTGGAGACCCAGGACACTTGTCGTAGTAAGTGCATGAGGCCCATCTTTATCAAACCAGCAACTTCTGGTGGCCTCACTTGGAACTCGAGTCTTTTTAAAGTCTTTATAAGTATGGGTGTTTCCCCACAAGTACCCTGTGGCCCATGTGTGTACTTGATGCCTGTGAATGCCAGAAGAAGGTGTCGGTTCTATTGAGACTAGAGTTACAGACAGCTGTGAGCCACTATAGGGGTGCAGGGGACCAAACTTGGGTCCTCTGCAAGAACAGCCAGAGCTCTTAGCCACTGAGCCATCTCTCCAGTTTCCCATTATCATCTTTTACCAAGGGGGTTACATTTGATCCTTTGAGAGCCAAAGCACCAATCTCAATGCCTCTACTCTTTGCATATCGCCTCTGCTGTTTTAGTTAAAGCCCTGCTCAATATCCAGACACATATCACTATCTCTCTCCCTGAAAGAGACCCTGCCAAACAAGAAAGTTCCATTGGTAACTCTTGGAGTGAAATCTCTGTTCTCCAGGAGACACTGTTATTCAGACTACTTAAAAAGCACATCACAGTGACACATTACACACTTGTAGGTTTTCTATGTATATGTGTGTTCTCATGTCTGTGTGTAAGTATGTGTGGTTGTGCATGCATGTGCACTCATGTGGAAGCCAGAGGATGATAGAGGATAATAGAGGATGATAGAGGAGGCCAGGGGCCTGGATGTTTTCTAGGTTCCTTCTCTACCTTGTATATTGAGGCAGAATTTTCAGTTGCACTCAGAACCCAGATTTATGTACCATGCCATATACACACCAGCACACACACACACTCAAACATAGTGAAAACAGGAAACTTAGATATTTCATAAAACAGACACCCAAAGTACCCTTTCCTAGTTAGTTACCCCTTTCCTAGTTAGTTATCCCTTTCCTAGTTAGTTATCCCTTTCCTAGTTAGTTATCCCTACCTAGTTAGTTATCCCATTCCTAGTTAGTTACCCCTTTCCTAGTTAGTTATCCCATTCCTAGTTAGTTATCCCATTTCTAGTTAGTTACCCCTTTCCTAGTTAGTTACCCCTTTCCTAGTTAGTTATCCCTTTCCTAGTTAGTTACCTTTTTCCCTAGTTAGTTACTCCGTTCCTAGTTAGTTATCCCTTTCCTAGTTAGTTATCCCATTCCTAGTTAGTTACCCCTTTCCTAGTTAGTTACCCCATTCCTAGTTAGTTATCCTTTCTTAGTTAGTTATCCCGTTCCTAGTTAGTTATCCCATTCCTAGTTAGTTATCCCATTCCTAGTTAGTTATCCCGTTCCTAGTTAGTTATCCCATTCCTAGTTAGTTGTCCCCTTCCTAGTTAGTTATTCCTTTCCTAATTGGTTGCAAACTTGACACAACCTAGAGTCACTTGAGCGAAAAGCCTAAGCTGAGGACTTGCTTAAATCAGATATGCTTATGAGCATGTTTGTGGAGGATTGCTTTGATTATTAGTTGGTGCAGGAGGTCACAGACAACTATGGGTGGCACCATTCCTTAGGCAGATGACCTAGGCTTTGTAAGAAAGCTAGCTAAGCATGTATCAGAGATTAACTCAGCAAGCAGTATTCCTCTATGGTTTCTGCTTCAAACTTGTACTTGAGTTTTTCCTTCACTCCTCTTAATGGTGGACTACTCCTACAGCAGATACATTCTTTCCTCTCCTAAGTTGCTTTTGGTCAAGTGTTTTATCATAGCAACAAAGAGGAAAATCAGGACACTGGCCCTGATTTCCTTCCTCTACTGTTCCTGCCCCTCACCACCCCTTCCCACTGTAATCCAGATCTCAGAGACATTAACCTAAGTCTTTAAAAATCTATTATCAAAATATTGAAGTAACTCACCCATTAACACCTTAGTTTAGTGACCTCACCAAGATAGTCAGCCAGCTTTGCAGAGCATAAGGTGAGCTGCAGCAGGCCCCAGCTACAGTTTTATGGGATGAGAGGAAGGCTGGAAAGGTCTGGAGCTTGGGGTCTTGTAAGCTTGGGGTCTGGCACAGCCTCTGCAGCTGGAGCCTCTCCGGATTGGGAAAGGCATCAGGAGAAAAACCATTAAGGGAAGTGAGAACTTCCAGAAAGGAGTACTCTTAACACCAGATGTTGCGGGTAAGCAGCAGTCTAGGAAGTGACATTAGGCAGGGTCACTTAGGAAGGACTGAATGAGCTTCACTCTCTGAGAAACAGGCAGACATCATTGATGTCATTATTCATGACTTTAGATGCCATTGCAAGGTTCCGGAGTCAATTTAAGTCTAAGTGTAGGGAGGGAAGACGGCTTAACAGGTAAAAAGCACTCTCAGCAAGGTCCGATAACCTGAGCCGATCCCTGAAACCCACTTTGTAGAAAGAGAGAATCTGACCTCCACACAATGCTGTGGTGTGTACGTACATGTCCATGCATATACACACAAAGTGAATAAATAAAAACATGGTTTAAGATCTAAGTTTATAAAGAGCATGATTAAGAGGTCTTCAGACACCTCAGCAGCAGGTCTTCCTTCTCTCTGCTCTTCTCACATTCTCTGCACACACTCCTCATTCTTCCTCATGCCCTGCCTTCAGCCCTCGGCTTTGCTGGTCTGGTGAAGGAGTGAAGGCTGGCACTGCCCTGGTGACACCCTGACAGCTGGCTCTACAGGGGAAGACTGGACTGCCATGCTTGGCTTCAAACCAATGTTCTGGACAGTGGCTCTCATGATCCACGCTGGGTCTTTAGAACTACAGTAATGAATCAATATGTTGTGTCTGGGCTCTGGAAAGAAAATCATCATGCCTGGCCCTGTGGGACACATAGGAGAATGCGTGGCTTGGGTATGAATGTTCCCTCAAATACCCACTCCTGATTTCTGGCTGATGAACCATGGGAAAATGACGGAGTCCTGAGATCTCTGACCTAATCAGTGGTTTAATCCCATGTACAGCCATGATTTAGCACGGTATTGGGAGGTGGAGCCTAGTGGGAGGAAGAGGTGGAGCCTAGTGGGAGGAAGAGGTGGAGCCTAGTGGGAGGAAGAGGTGGAGCCTAGTGGGAGGAAGAGGTGGAGCCTAGTGGGAGGAAGTGGTTCACTAGGGAGGGATAATGCAGGGGAGATCTACCTTGCCGCTACCTGTTTCTTAACTTTCTCAGTGTCTTGATTACTAAGAAGTGAGCTCTGCTCCACCAGGCTCTCAGACCATGATATTCCCCCTACTGCAGGTCCAGAAACACAGAGCCACACTCCTGTGGCCTAAAACCTCTACAACTATATCCAGAATAAATATTTTGTTATTGAAGTTATTGCTTTCAGATAGTTTGTTACAGTGGCAGAAAGTAGCCACACGGGCAACTTTCATTCCAGACATAGAGTTGGAGGTCCTGCCTCAAACTCTAGATTGACTGAATCTAGAGATTCAGTAGATTTTTTTTCTTTTTGGTGTGTTTGTTTTGTTTTTCTATCTTCGGTAAAGTTCAGGCTTCTGTCAAGGATAAGAGTTGATGGGAAGCCAGGCTTCACCTAGTTTAGAACTATACCATGTGTGGGAAGAGGACATGAGCAGCCCTGGGAAGCCACTGATGGCAGAATGCACAATCCTCTTAGCTGGCGTATCTTGGGCACAGTAGTGATTAATTAAGAGTTATATGTGAAGTTGGATGGTAGAGACAGAGGTGTTCTAAGTGTGTGTGGGGGAACTGGGGAGGGCATCATGACAGTGCTGTCAGCCGCTGTGTTTCATCGGCATCTCTTCAGATGCCAGAGACAAGCCCTTAGGTAGTGTTCTGGCTAGTGTTTTGTCAACATCATACAATCCAGGATCATCTGGAAACCTGACTTCGAAAATGCCATCAGATTGGCCCATAAGTAAGTCTGTGGGGTGTTTGCTTGATTACGAGATTAATGTGGGAGGGCCCAGCTCACTGTGGGCAGTGCCACCCTGGGCAGATGGTCCTAGGTTGTGTAAGAAAGTAGGTTGAACAAGTCATGAGGTTGTTAGCCAGTAAGCAGAGATCCTCCATGGCCTCTGCTTTCAGTTCCTACCTCCTGGTTCCTGCCTTGAGCTCCTGTCCTAGCTTCTCTCAGTGTTGGGCTGTGAAGTGAAAGATAAGTCAAACCAACCCTTTTCTCCCCACGTTGCATTTGGTTTTGGTGGCTATCACAGCACCGGAAAGCATACTTGGACAGGTAGGGTGAACACATCTTGGTTTGATCTGGCGGCATCAGTGCCTGTTTGGATTCAGCCTTCTTTGGTTATCAGAGGTCCCACTGGAATGCTGAACCAAGGCTTCAGCTTTGAAGCAACGGAGAATGAAGACTTCTCTTTGTGCCTCCTGGTCCCAGACACCAGGGCTAAAAGAGTCAGCCCTAGCTCCTGGCTCCTCCCTTACATCTATCAGGAGAAAGGAGAACTGTGTGAAGTCTAGCACCTGAAGACTCCAGGTCTAAATGAGAAGGATCAGGGACAGACCAGGCTACTCCGCTCTGGCCTGGCTTGTCGGCTTCCTTAAGGAGGGGACACACAGCTGTTGGTATCTGGAATAGAGATGCCTGTTGCCAGGCTGGATTTCCTGAGAGGTGGTCTGATGTAACCAGGGTGCCCTGGGCAGGGAAGTCAGAGTTTCTGGCTGTCCACTTCAGATATCCTTGGCATAAAAATGGCAAGAGCCATATGGGGTTATCTCTGCACCCTCCACAGGGTAGACAAGATGTCACGTGAGGTGGCTTTCAGTACTGGACTCATGGTCACAGGGATGCCTCTTCAGAACACACTGGAACTGCCCTGCTTCAGAAGCATCTAGTTGGTGGCCTTGAACTTAGTCTGCAGACCTCAACAGTAGCCACAGAAGATGGGGGAGGAGAGGAGGCTAGCAGGAGCTGGGGTAGAGTTTTTTTCCCTGCTCCCAACTGGTGACCAGCTTCTACCCTTCTACTCTAAAGCAGAAGGATTAGGACTAGGGTAATTTTACCTCAGTCAGAATGTAACTACAGATGTGGGCTTATTGGGTGAAACAGCTAATCCCTCTGCACTTGGCTCACATAGGAAATATGATGCCTGGGCTTGTCAAGGCACTATTTCCAAATGGGCGCTGCTCCCCGCAGTCCCACTCTCCAGGGCTAGTGAGCAGCTGTCTGGGATTGTCTGGGACTTTTCCTACTGGGGGCTGGTGACTCCTCAGCAGATTGAAGACGGAGGGGCGGGGGGCGGGGGGGGCGGAAGGAAGGAGCCTCTGTGTGCTATGGGTCTGGGAGCTCTGGGGTAAGAGGGAGGACATAGTTGAAGGAAAATACCAGGTGCTGGAGTGGGATGGAAAAAAAGAATTGGTATATCTAAGGTTCACTGCAATCTAAGACCTGAAGTCCTTGAGGGACTGGGGGTTCAGCGGGGAAGAGGGAGGGGTCAGAGGGAGGGGTCGCACCTGGGCATAGCAGGAGGCACCCAGGGATCTGCAGTGTTGATCTGTGGGAGGCGCCCAAGCCTGAAGACTGCTCTAGTCACGTGAAGCTGCTGCGGAAACAAAGATGAAAGGCTTTTCAGTCCACTCAGTGCTGTTAGGAGTAGTTCCTTGGGCAGCCACCCTGGGGCATGCATCTGAGCAACTCAGCTCTTTGAGGGTTGAGGTTTGGGCAGAGGGAGGGAGCCGCGTGTGGCAGACGATGGGCGGGACCAGCGCTGGGAGGGGCGAGGATCTGGGGTGGGCGTGGCCTTCTGCTCCCTCCAGGCCTTTGCCTGTGCCCCAGAATCTGGTGCTGGGTGTGGCTGGCCACGCAGCTAGACCCTGGGTGAGCCGTAGGAAACTCGTCCAGACTGGGTAGGGCTGCAAACGGGACACAGAACTGTGTCTGCCTGAGCCGAGAGTTTGCCTTCTCCTCCCTTCCTTGCAGTCCTAAGCTGGAAAAAGCAGGATGAGGTAAAGCCTCATTCCAGAAACTTGTAGAAATACCCACAGTGCTTGAGATATTTTGGAAAACCAGAGTGTCTTGGCACCTTCAAAAAGCCCCTTAACAAGGAGACAGTTCTGATGGGGTGAGGTGTGGGGAGTTAGGTGCAGTTCTGGTGGGGTGGAAGCCGGTGGTGACTATAGACTTTAATAAAAGCTGTTTTCCTACTTCTTTGTTCCTCTGACCTGTGTCCAGTATGTAACGACCCCACCCTCCCAGCCAAGGGTCTGAAGTCCGTGATCCGTCTCTTGCAGGGCAAGGTGGGCCACGGAGACAGGGTTTCTTCGCAGGGAACAATTTGGCCTTCTGGGCCAGCTTCTGGGTCTAGAGGCTCCATTGCCATGGCAACAAGTTCTTCCCGTGGGAATAGGGAAGTCCCGAAAGTGGAGCAAATTGGAAAGGGGCTGTCTGAGCGCCAGCTGGGGCTCCCTGCCGGCAGGCAGGCAGGCAGGCAGGCAAGCGGGCGGGAGAATGGAGGTTAGGTCTATCGGGTGGGGGCGGGGACTGCTGAGTCTGATTCTAGGGCCCTAAGCGGGTTGGGGCAGCATTTCCAGTCAGATGGAACTACACATGCTGGGCATGTGACATGAGGACCTCTTCCCTTGGGCCAGTGAGCAGATGTGTTTGCTTAGAACAGCCACTGGCAAGCCGCTGGCCCGGGCCTTTCACCTCTGTGGCACCCAGCTTCCAATGAGACAGTGAGACTAATAGCCTGTTGGGAGCCGGTTCAGAGAGGAGTTTAAGCTCTCTGTATGATTGAGGCCACTGTGTTCTTTTACAAAACTTATCAACTTTTAAAAAATCATAAGTTATAGTTTTAAAAAAACAATCTGGAGAAGTAAAAAAAAAGGGGGGTGAAAAAATACCCACAAACTACTCATTGAGGACTGTGGTCATGTAGCCCAGGCTGGCCTCCTGTCCCTTCACCCTCCTACTCCTGCCTCCTGAGAGCTGGGACTGCAATATGCGTTTCCATGCAAAGCAGCCATCTTTCTGAATTCCGTGTATAAGGAGACTGTGCTGTCTCCGTGACTTGAATTTTCTCTCAGCATGAGAAAGGCATGGAAAGATGTAGAAGCCTTCTACCATATTCTCTAGAGGCATTATACAACACACTGCAGTTTATTAGGCGAAAGAGACTGCTGGACATTTAATTTGCTTCACAAAGTTTACTGTTCTGCTTGGTGATACATACCTGTATACATATATTCTTGAATACTCAGATTTCTCAAGGCAAACATCTAAAAGTAGAATCAGTAGGTTAAAGGACACAGACATTTAAAAGTTTTGATGCACATTTCTTCTATATTTGGAGCCTGTTGACTTTTTTCAGGAGCCAGCAGAGTTTAAATGTGCCCACCCATATTAGGAACAACAGGGAAAGGCCCACTATACATGGTGTCTTTTTATGGATAATTCCTTACTGCTACTGCAGACTCAGAAAGCACTCTGGTGATCAGGCTCCTGCTGGGAGCGTCCGGGCAGTCCTGCAGGAGGCCCTCTGAGGGGGCTGGAGGTGGAGGCTAGTCCTCACAGTGCCCCACTGGTGACTGCAGGCCACACACAATCTCCTCTCTCCCGATTGGTTGGAAAGTGTAGCAGGTATATTCTCAAGTAGGTCAAGGGGCTGTGGCCAGAGCACCTCAGCTACAAATGAATTATGACTCTGTCCCCGAATCCATGCCAAGGGGTGGGTGAGGTTAACCCAGGACAAAATTGCATAATGGGTTAAGACTTCATTTGGCCCTTCACCTTCCCTCTCTGCTCCTTAAACCTTTTCTTGGTGCCAACAACTCCAACTGCTCAGGATCCCAGATGATTTAACCCTTCAGGGCACGGTGAGAATGTAGGCGATCTCAGCAGCTTAGATGGTTGGAAATAAAATATACTGCTCTCCCAGACACATTTGTGATTTAGGACAGAAAGCAAAGGGGAGAGAGATTCTTAACTGAAAAAATTCTAAGATGTATCAGCTAACGGCCTTGTGGGTGTGGGCTGCCTGACTCTGAGGCTGGTCCAACAAGAGAATTTTGTCCTTTCCTGGCCAGGAGCAGGTAAGAAGACAGAATGAAAGCAGGGGCAGGCGGGAGGAAAGAGTTTGCTTGGTTATTCTTGATCCCTTGTGCTCACACCAGCTTTAGCCCAGGAATAAGGCATAAAGAGCAAAGTGGGCTGAATGTGCTGCTGGAGGGAGTGGGAAGGGCGAGACCCTCAGCAGAGGCTGCTGGGTAAAGGCCTGGGGGTGGGGTTGGGGGTGGATAGAGAGGGGCAGGATAAGGAAGGGCCCAGGGACACACTGGCAACATCACTCCTAGTCCCAGGTAAAATCTCACCTAATCCAGAAGTCGGTGGAGGGTGAAACAGTGGGAGGAACCCTGGGGAAGGCATTGCTCTCAGCCTGCCTGCGTGCTCTCCAGTGACTTTCACATCAGGAAATGAGTGCTCCCTAGTGCTCTCCAGTGACGTTCACATCAGGAAATGAGTGCTCCCTAGTTACACTGTGGGCTGCTTGACAACACCGGGATTTTACCTCCCTGGTTAGCCACACGCAGTGACCATCAAAGTCACTGTCAGATGGACTACATTTCTCCACTAATACCATCTTGAAGGCACAAGAGGGTAAGGCCTCTCTTCTCACAAACAGCTTTATTTCTAGCTGAGTGGCTGCCCCCCATCCAGCTGGCCACAGTTGCTAGTTAGTAGCCATCTGCTGACCAGCTCTAGTGGCCATGTCTCAATTCTCACTGCCTTTCTTGGCCATGCCTGTCTCCAGGCCCACTATTTTGAAACTAAATCTTTTTTTTTTAAAATTATTAATCATTTTATTCGTTTACATTTCAAATGACATTTCCCTTTCCGGTTACCCCTCCACAGCCCCCCATTGCAGCATCCTCCTCCCCCATCCCCTTTGCCTCTTTGAGGGTGCTCCTCCACCCACTTATCCTCCGGGCCTCTGTAGCTCCTCATTCTTTGGTGAGTCTGTCCTATGAGCTGTTTCCTTTCATCTCCTAATCACAGGCTTCCCCCAGCACTCTGCCCTTCAAAGCAGCATGAGGTAGTGGAAAGAATGCAGGTTTTGGAGCCAGAGCAACTGTGTTTGACTCTGGGCTGCATCCGTTATTAGTTGTGTGACTTCTCTGAGCCTCCATTTTCTCCCATGTAAGTGCAGATCATCATGAGCTTCGAAGATACTATAGTAAGGGGTCCAGACAGAAGGTAATGGAGGCTATGTGGCAGTCATAGGTGTCCCTGAATGACTCTGCAGAATATTATCCAATGGCCCGTTTGCCTCCTTGCTCACCTCCAAGTGGAGAGGAGCCAGCTCTGTCCTGACTTCCCCCAACATCTGGTCCTCATCTCGGTGTATCTGCTAAGTGTTTCTGCTTTTGATGTCCTGCCACGACCCAGCAATGGCCTGCACAAACCAACCGTGTCACCCTTCTCTCTGCAAAACTTCCTGCCAGGATTTTTGTGTTGCAATTTCTCAGATGCTCTGGCTCTAAAGGTTTTCTAGAATCATGAATGTAGACATCTTTGCCCTCCGGAAGCGATAGGGTTGCTGGTAGAATTGACTCCGTGTGCATTTCTGAGGTACCCCAGCAGGATTTTGAAGGGGTGAGATCTAGAGAGATGCAGTGGCCAGGCTGAGGCAAGCGCTTGGGGCACCTCAGGACTGAGATGTAGGTCCTGCACTTGCTCTGTTTTTTTTGCAGATTCCTTCCATGGCGTCAGGAGCTGGTGGTCTCCCCATCTTCCAAACGAGGTGGTTAGCCTTTCCCAATGTCCCCCTTTGCTTCTGGCCTTCCCTCACCTCCCTGCTACCAACATGCTTCTTGTTAAGACTCTTGGTCATCCCACTTTGATATATTTTCTGCTGCTAATTCTTGGCCACTCGATTTTGGCTTTCCATCCCAGCCCAGGAGCAGTGCTAGCCCAGTCAAAGCTGAGTCTTCATAGTGAGTCCTAGGTTCTTTACTCTTGCAGGGTTTGGGGCCCTCTCCACACATAAGCCTCACTTAGCGCTCTAAATTCCCCTAGTTTCTCTTCTGGAGTCCCTTCTGTCTCACCCTTCTGCCTGGGTTATTTGCTCTGACCTCTCTTGAATACTGATGAGCCCCAGATTTTGTTTTACGCCAGTGAAGTTTTTTGCAAGCTTCATACTCTCTTTGGTGACCTCATTCATTCCCGTGGCTCGGAATCTGTTTCTTTCCTTCTCTCTTTCTTTCTTTTTTTGATTTGTTTTTATTCATTTTAATTGTTTTTTAATTGATTTAAGTTTTATTGCATTATGATGAAAAAAGATATGTAATTTCAATTTATCTGAATTTGTTAACATTTAAAAACATATTTTAAGATAGAATGTTTTTTTATTTTGTCATAGTCTTTAAAATTTATAAAATATTGTAACAATAAAAATGAGTATTATAAAAGTTGTTTGATATAAAACAACAATCAACTGAACAGTCTTATGTAGATGCTTGTCTACAGCAATACTGAAAACACATGTTTTTCTCAATATAAATTTTAAATAACTCCAAACATATTAGCTGTATATTTTAAAATAATACATCACTACTAGTTTTTTTTTTAAAGAACATATAGATAAAGTCTTTTTGTTTGTTTGTTTGTTTTGTTTTTAGTAGAGCTTAAAATCTTGGCTCTTACTGTGATATAAACCCAAAATAAGAATAATTTTTAGACATTGGAGTTCATTGTAATAAGGCTGTACTTCAATGACCCTCACATCACCAAAGGATTTTACCTCCATCATAGCTAAGCTGAGAGATGACAGTTCTGCTGCACCAAGGAGTGAATTGTAGGCATGATTTTTGGATACAGATTTCCCTGCTATGGTCAAAGCTATTTGACTTGAGTGAGTGACTTTATTCTCAGCCCACAGAGAACAGGTTACATTCATTTAAAAAATGGTGTGTGTATTCAGATGGTCTATCCATAAAGTCGTTCACCAACTGTTTCAATGAACAATGGTTCTGCTTGGAGGGTGGCACAGACATTAGGTAAGGGTAAGAATTTGGTTCATTGACTGTGATGATTTTGGAAAGCGTTTATCTCAGAGAAAGAGTAACTTATAAAGTCCTCTTCTTCAAACTTGATACAATAGTTACAAACATCAAGCAAAGCATTCGTCTCACTCTTTGTTCTTCTCTTCTACAAGCCACCTCCAAAATTAATTTTCTTTTGGCTATATAAATAATTTTGAAATATGTAAGCTGTTCTGAAAACCATAGTATAGTGTAAAAACCTCAAATAAATAATCCTACTAATAGAGAGGCTGAGATAGGAGAAGCATGATTTCAAGACCATTATGTGGTACACAGCAAGACACTGTCATGTACAAAGAAGCAAAAGTATATATATGGATTGTACAATATTGGACCTATTTCTCCAATTACCAAATTAGAGAGACCATTGGATGACAGCCAACAAATTTCTAATTCCTCATATTTTTGAATTTCAATCAATTAGGATACATTGGTAATATTAACTTTCATATTAAGAAATATTAAGAAAAAGTAATTACTTCCTGTTATTTTTGTTATTAGAGGTGGAATTATGTTTGTGTGGGTTTGTTGAAAGATTATTTTCTTGCTTTTTCTAGGTGTAATTTTGCTCCTTATGTTGGTGTTTTCCATCTATTATCCTTTGTAGAGCTGGATTTGTGGAGATATATTGTGTAAATTTGGTTTTGTTATGGACTATCTTGTTTTCTCCATCTATGGTAATTGAGAGTTTTGCTGGGTATAGTAGCCTGGGCTGGCATTTATGTTCTCTTAGCATCTATATGACATCTGCCCAGTATTTTCTAGCTTTCATAGTCTCTGGTAAGAAGTCTGGTATAATTCTGATAGGCCTGCCTTTTTATGTTACTTGACCTTTTTCCCTTACTGCTTTAAAAATTCTTTCTTTGTTTATTGCATTTGGTGTTTTGATTATTATGTGATGTGAGGAATTTCTTTTCTGGTCCAGTCTATTTGGAGTTCTGTAGGCTTCTTGTATGTTCATGGGCATCTCTTTCTTTAGGTTAGGGAAGTTTTCTTCTATAATTTTGTTGAAGATACTTACATTCCCTTTAAGTTGGGAGTCTTCACTCTCTTCTATACCTATTATCCTTAGGTTTGGTCTTCTCATTTTCTCTTGGATTTCCTGGATGTTTTGGGTTAGAGATTTTTGCTTTTTGCGTTTTCTTTGACTGTAGTGTCCATGTTTTCTATGGTGTCTTCTGCCCCTGAGATTCTCTCTTCTATCTCTTGCATTCTGTTGGTGATGCTTGCATCTATGACTCCTGATCTCTTTCCTAGGTTTTCTATCTCCAAGGTTGTCTCTCTTTCTGATTTCTTTATTATTTCTATTTCCATTTTAGATCCTGGATGGTTTTGTTCATTTTCTTTGCCTGTTTGATTGTGTTTTCCTGAAGTTCTTTAAGGAATTTTTATGTTTCCTCTTTAAGGGCTTCTAGCTCTTTACCTGTGTTCTCCTGTATTTCTTTGAGGGAGTTATTTATGTCTTTCTTAAAGTCCTGTATCATCATCATGAGAAGTGATTTTAGATCTGAATCTTGTTTTTCCGGGGTGATGATGTGTCTAGGACTTGCTATGGTGGGAGAACTGGGTTCTGATGATGCCAATTGGGTTCTGTTGCTTATGTTCTTATGCTTGCCTCCCACCATCTGGTTTTCTCTAGTGCTACCTTCCCCGACTAAATCTGAATGGGGGCTGTCCTTCTTGTGATCCTGGTTGTGTCAGAACTCCTCAGAGTCAAGCTGTCTCTGTGATCTTGTGATTCTGGGATTCTGTGATCCTGGGCTTGTTAGAGCACCTGGGAGTAGAGCTTCCTCTGTGTATTATGGGACTTGCTGCAGAGTTTACACCCAAGGTCTTCTCAGGGCACCAGCTCAGACAGGAAGAAACCTATGCCACTGGACCGCCGGAGTTCCTGGGTGCCTGGGTCCTGCTGGTCCCAGTTACTCCCAGATGTTGTATCCTCTTCATCTCTGATCCTATGATCTTGGAATCTGTTTCAGTGGCACTATATTGGTGATTCCTAACATCTGTCTCTTGCTTTCCTAGATAGTTATCATTAATTTAAAACACCCAGATCCTCCCTCTTGGAGTACTCAATCCTATATCCAGTAAAGTAATACGTTAATAAAGTGAACATTGCCAGCCAGATCCTCCCTCTTGGAGTTTTCAATCCTACATCCAGTACAGTAAAACATTAGTAAAGTGAACGTTGCCAGCTAGCAGGCAAAGGATCCACTTCAGACTCTGAATCGTTCTCAATGCCAATCATCTCTTAAATATTTCCTAAAGTCAGAGGTGGAATGCCTACAACTTACAAACTCAGATACATCATAGAACAGGTCCCACCCTGAAGCCTCTGCTCTAGAGGGTGTGCAACGTGACCACCCCTGTTAGGCAGCTCCTAAGAACAAGTTTGTTTCAGCAACTAGCACATGGACACCCCAGTTGCCTAAATTAGAAATTGGGAACCATTTACATTGTTTTCCTTTCTTTCAGCCTTTATTTAGTCCCACCCAGTCACTCTCCAGAATTTAAATGCACTACATTTAATTACACCATTTACTCTTTCTGTGTTTTAAAATTATATTTAGTGTGTGTGTGTGTGTGTGTGTGTGTGTGTGTGTGTGTGTGTGTGTGTGTATGTGTAAGTTAGAGTCAACTTGCAAAACTGGGCTTTCTCCTGCTGTTATGTGGGTCCAAGGGATTGACCTCAGGTCACCTGGCTTAGCTACAGGCGCTTTTACCTACAGAGCGTCTTGCTGGCTCCTATTTAATTTTTTCTGTTCTTGTGGTCATTATCTAAGTTGACATCACAGCTTTCTGCTTTCTATAATATGGCAACAGCTCTGTGAAACTGACTAGTTTGTTATCTGTAGATAATAGATTAATAGGCAGGCAAACGTGTCTTTCTAAAATCCCCATTTTTCATACCTTCTTTATCATTCTTCCATGATTTGCATGCTGTTTTAGATTTTACTTGTTTGAGGTACAGTCTTACAAGCCCAGGCTGATCTTGAACTCTCTGGCTAAGGGTCACCTTGATCCCCTGATCTTTCTGCTTCTGACTCTCAAATAATAGGATTACAGCTCTTCCTTGTGCCCAGGGCTTCATGCATGGTAAGCTAGCACTCTGCTAACAGAGCTGCATCCCCAGCACTCTGTTTAGTGTAGTGTGTGTTACACAGGCAAAGAGGGAAAGAGATATGGCATCAGGAAGGGCCACATGTAACTACAAACCATGGGAAATGCCATACAAAAATCATAAGATAAAAATTTGCCATCTAGCAAAACTTATTCCTAAAGAAATACACAATAATCCTGCCTGCATAGCCATATTATTGACCCAAAGCTGTGCTTTGGTAATTTTATCTCCTTAACAATGTTCCTTGTTTCCTACAGGGTAAAATCTAAACGCTTTTCGATTTATAATTTGACTTCAGCAACCGTTTCAGCACCACCCACCATGCAGCGGGACTCCAACAGCTAGACACCACTGTGCCATTCTCCCTCGCCTTGTCTGCTTCAGTCTTCACAAAGCCCCATCGGGCAATCTGAGCTCTGTGTCTTTGAGGGGTTTTCTCTAATGTCCTCAAGCTAATAAATTGTCTTCCCTTAAATGGCAAAATTGCTATCTGTTTCCTTCGGCTTGGCCAGAGTCTCCATCTACTCCAGTTACTAACTCTTACCCTAAGCCACCCAACACTGAGCAAGGATTGGGGAAGATGGCCTCTGGAGGCCTTGTTACTTGATGCTAGCTCTGGACTCTGACCTGGTAGTTTCTCCTCACTGGGCTCTGCCTCTTTTTCCTAAAATGATCCTTTCTCCAAATGTCATGGAAGTACTTTTGTAGACATTAATCAAAACCTCATCTCTCAGAAGAGCTTTAGGAGAGTGGTCATGACGTCTTCCTCCTGTTTTCCATGAGTCCGGGAGCTTCAAGCTCACTGCTACCTTTCTGGTAAAGGTACTGGGATGAATCTGGTTTGAATCTGAACTGTTAACCACAGACTCATGTTTTGAGGGCTTGTTTTCAGGTTGGTGGTGGTATTTGGGGGATCTAGTAGAAGCAGGTTATAATGGTGAGTCTTTGAAGGTTATACGTACCCTTGGTTCCACTCCCATGTTCCTAGGTCACTACAGTGTGAACAGCTGCTGCCTCAGGCTCCTGCCACCATAGATAGAACAGCGGCCACATCTCTCCCACTGTACTGAACTGAAATTATCAGGAAACCAAATCAGTGTTTCTCTTCCCTCATTTTGTTTTTGTTTTGGTTGTTTGTGTGTGTGTGTGTGTGTTTTGTTTGTTTGTTTTTCCTGTCAGGTGTTTTGGTTATAGTGAGGCAGAGGTATCTAATGTGATTCAACAAGGAGGTCTTTTAACAGTCCTAGTCCTTGAGACTGTTCCTAATAGCTTAATGAAAGCTATAGCATGTTAGAAAGGCCTCATGCCAAAGGCCAACAGGGAGCAAATGGATAATATTGTCCACTATACAGTTGCAAAAAAGTAAAATCTGCCAACAACTTCAACTCACCTAGAAGAGGTTCTTTCCCTCCTCTGAAGAGGAGTTTTAGATTCCATAGAAACTGTGAAATCATAAATACATACAGCTCTGCACCATTCAATTATCCACTTAGGAAATAGAGCAAATGGGCTCCGTGAGTAGATAGGAGCTGAGGTGCACGGTGCTTAGGGGAGGGTCAATGTGTTTCAGAGCTTGACCTTGAACCCAGAGCCTGGAGTGCTCATCATAATGGGTAGTGTTCTGAGCTTTCTCATCATGAACTGACTGACTTAAAACTCAAGTGTGGGAGCACACAGACTAATAAGCTGGGCTGGTGGGCATAGCCTACAGCGACAGTTATCTACAGAATGGGGTGTTAGGAAGGGCCAGACTCAGTCCCCTCTTCATCTCACAAACACACTTGGGCCTCTTGAAGTGATGTGTTGATGTATAGCCTGGATCCCACTGCCCTGGCTTAACTAGGAGAGAGGGTAAGAGAAGAGAAGAGGCCAGGCTCACA
Source organism: Mastomys coucha (assembly GCF_008632895.1). Taxonomy (NCBI): domain Eukaryota; kingdom Metazoa; phylum Chordata; class Mammalia; order Rodentia; family Muridae; genus Mastomys; species Mastomys coucha. Next base: position 2,558,947 of record NW_022196895.1, on the reverse strand, counting down.
TTAGCAACAAAAGGAAATGACAAGATTTCAAAGTAAGTTGTTTCTTATTGCTTAGAGGTGATTAAAAGATTCAAATGAGTTCTTGTTAGACTTTCTCTCACTAGACAGGTGTCCTTTGTGATTAGTATAGTTTAAATTAAAAAGAATAATTATTGCGTGTGTGTTTGGGGTGGGGTGCAAATGCAATGGTGCTTGGGTGTGGAGATCAGAGGACAGCCTTCAGGAGTCTGTTCTTCCACCATCAGTCCATTAGCAGAGCTCAGGGCTTCCCAAAGCAGGCTGCCATTAGCACTCTAATCGTGATATTCACGTGAGAGCTTAAAGATTTTACTCCTTTTTTTTTTATGGTGATGGAGATTAAGTCAGGGCCTTATATATGCTTCGTTAGAGCTCTATCATTGAGCTACATCCAATTTTAGATGTTTTTAAATATAGTCTAAACATCCAGTTCATCTTCATTATATACTCAGTTGATGTTTTAAAATAAGACACAGGCATGATGTAATTGTAAATAAGACAGTCTCTATTTAAACAATCACAAACAAGTTATATACAAATTACGTAACTTTTTATTCTATGTTCCAAGATCTTGAACCCTATCTTGCTGTCCAGACACACATGAAGCTGCTGGTGGTACCGGAGGAGGGAAGACAAGCGAGTCTGTGTTCTTCCATCCAGTTACCAATCAGCTTCCCTGAGCTGCCTACCTCCTTGTCTTTACTCCCTGGAAGAACCATCCTTGAGAGTCTGCATGTGTAGCATCCGAGTTGTATCCTGAGGCAAAGCAGCTATGCATTCTGGGTCTGTTTTTCTGCCTCCTGTTGTCCCTTCTGCTTGTCACCCCTGAGCCCATCCAGGGACCCCCAAACTCTTGCTCTTGAGCAGAGGACTTTTCCATCCCATACTCAAGTTAGCGCTTCTTCCTGAGGGATGATCCTGACCTTTGTTTTATGAGGGCTCACTAGGGCTTGGTAGTTCATACAGGAGCCCACAGAGCTCTGGCCACAAACCACAGACAACTTTTCCTCCTAGAATGGCTATGGCCTGGATTCTATGGATCACACAGCTCTGGCTCAGGGGAGGGAGAAAAAGAACCAAAGAGAAGGCACAGATCTACAAGGGTCCTCAGAACTGTGTGATCTGTGTGAGCTGATTGTGAGGTAGGCTCCTCGAGTGGGCCTGTCCTTGGCTCTACATTCTCCCACAGCTGCTGGCCCTCTTCTTGAGCAAGGCCCAAGCTGTACCTGAAAGCAGCAGTACCCACCAGAAACCTTGGATGCTAGGATCAGGGCTCCTGTGTCAGGGGCAAGACTGGTCATGCTCCTAGCTAGCTGGCTCTTTGTGAGTGCTTAGGAGCCCAGAGCCTCAGGATCCTCTTTCCTCTCTTCCTCTCACTACTCTTTCTGTTCCATTCCCTACACATCCTGCCCCCTCACCCGCCCTTCCCTTCTGTCTTTCATTCTTAGAGAATATGCCTTACCTTCTGCCTGCAGTTCTGTCCCTGGGCCTAC
>NW_022196895.1:2547897-2557426 GCF_008632895.1 Mastomys coucha | reverse complement strand
GGAAGAGAAGGAGGAGGAGGAGGAGGAGGAGAAGAAGAAGCAGCAGCAGCAGCAGCACCACCACCACCACCACCATTTTTTGTTTTTTCTTATTAGATAGAATTTATTTGACTTCATACATAGAGGCCCCAATACAACAACTTAAACTCCTTCTGTGAGCATCTGGGCAAAGGCACTCTGGGTGAAAGGTAGCTGTGTGCTATCTTTCTGTGGGCTATCCTTATCCAGGGCTTACCACTAGCTCAGCTGCCCCAGGGACTCAGTTCTGAGTCTCATTCTAGGTGCACAATAACCATTAGGCTTTGATATTGGCAGGTCAAGGGGAAAGAAGCGGGGAGGAGATACCACTGTGGTTCATAGCCCTTTGGCCATGTGGAGGTCTGAATAAAAATGGCCCCTCATAGGTCTATGTGTTTCAATGCTTAGTCTTTAGGGAGTGGCACTCTATGGGAAGGATTAGGGAGTGTGGCTTTGTTGAAGAAAGTGTCACTGGAGTTTCAGAACTCCAGGGTTTAGGGTTTCAAAAGCTCAAGCCAGACCCAGTGGCTCTCTCTTTCTGCTCTTACCAATCTGGCCATAGAACTCTCAGCCACTTCTCCAGCACCACATCTGCCTGCCTGCTGCCATGCTTCCTGCTGTACTGATAATAGACTGAACCTCTGAAACTAGAAGCTAGACCCAGTGAAATGCTTTCCTTTATAAGAGCTGCCATGGTCACGGCGTCTCTCTTCACAGCAATAGAGCACTGATTCAGACAGTGACCTGTCACTTGGCCACAGAGCAATTGGAAGAATGTGGTCAGAAGTATGGAGTCACCCACCATGTATGGAGTCACCCCACTGTGTATGGAGTCACCCCACTGTGCATGGAGTCACCCACCGTGTATGGAGTCACCCCACTGTGCATGGAGTCACCCCACTGTGTATGGAGTCACCCCACTGTGTATGGAGTCACCCCACTGTGCATGGAGTCACCCACCGTGTATGGAGTCACCTGTCCTGTGAGAGGGGGCAGCAAGCAGAGTGGCCACAGTTTTCTTCATTTTTTTCCTATGTTTTAGTTTTTAAGCTCTAGAATGCTTATAATAAAATTCAAATATAGCAAATGCAAAGATACATCAGGACAAACTCCATGCTTTGAAGGAATGGATGTTAATAATTCAATGTGCATTCTTCTATATCTTCCTTGAGCCATTAAAAATGCACAAACACTTCTGTCTCTCTGCCCAGTTTGAGTTGTATTGTTAAGGGATGAACCTGGGCTGCACACAATATTTTCTCTTTGTTATCAGAATGCTACGAACTGTGTATATATGACCCTGTGCCTCTTAGTTTTCATTTTAATAAGTGAGTACTATTTTCTGACACAGGGTTTCTCTATGTAGCCCAGGCCTTTCAGTCCCCTGCCTTAGTCTCCCTTGTTCTGAAATGATAGACAAGTGCCATCATACCCAGACTATTGAGATCTCATAGTATAGATTTTATCTGATAGAAACACTGTATTGTCTTCTATTGTGTGATCCAGCTGTACAATTGAACACATCTACATAGGTTCTTTTCCTTTTTTTTTTTTTAATTTGTCCCTTAAACACTGTTACAGTAAAACCCCAGTACATCATGAAGTGTTTCTATGGGATACTAATAAGAAGTATGGACAATAGAAATTGCAGTGATGCTCTGCAGCAGCTAGGGAAAAGACCTTCATCAGTGGTCAGCCGTGGAGCTGGCATACCTCTGTGATGCTGGAAGGAACAGGAAATGTGAGGTTGTGTGTCTGGGAGACCATGGAGTTTCCAGAAACACTTTGCCTGGGTCAGTGGAAGGAAGCCTCTCTTGTATCCTCCTCAGTGCTTACAGAGACGGAAACCGTGAGGTCACCTCCCCTGGCTGCCTAGAAGCAGATGAAGTCACAGTGCTGCACACAAGCAGCCCTGCCCTGGGAAATGGAGACTAATGTCGGGAGGAGCTTTGCACCCTTGTGGAGGGACTGGAACTCTTTGCTCTTGTGTGGGAGGGCTGGGGTGGAGGCAGCTGTTGTCCTGGCCAGCCAGCCAGTAGATGAAACACAGCTGGAGTTTCTACCTCTCTGTCATGAGTGCTAGCTCTGCGCGTGGTCCAGGCAAAGAATTGAGGCTTAGGACCTTGTGATCCCACCCACACTCATTGGTGAAGACTGGGGCAATGTCCGGGGGCAGGGACTTCATTCTCTGTATCCACTGCTCACACGTGACCAGCATCTCCAGGCTTTTGGGCTTGAATTGTCCTTTTCTTTTTCCACGCGGCAGCCTGGTGAAGCCAGCAGGGTAGCCACTCAGACTGGTTACCTGTGGGTATGTCAATGAGGTACAGGTATCCCGGGACTGGGGCAGAGGCCACAACCCCCCCTTCTCTCTTTCCTCGATTCTGCTCTGGTTGCTCTGTGCATTTGCATCCAGCAGAGAGGCCTACAGGGCAGGCTTGGAAGATAATACGGCCTTTCCACAGCTGTTCGAGGCAGGGTGAGAACTGGCATGTCTGATATCTGGGTTTCCTCTGCTCTTCCCAGTCTTAGCCTTGCTTACAATGGAATGGGGAGCTGTACTTCCTGCCAAGCAGGGCCCAGCACTCAGGCCCTAAAATTCTTTCTCAGTAGGAAAGGGAGTGTCTTAGTTAAGTTTTCTGTTGCTATGATAAAGCACCACAATGAAAAGCAACGTGGGGAGGAAAGGATATTTCATCTGCACAACGTATATAGCCAATCATCCAGGGCAGGGACTCAAGCAGATCCAGAGCCTGGAAGGAGGAGCTGATGCACAAGTCATTGAGCAGTGCTTCTTGTCTTGCTCATCATGGTTTGCTCAGCCATTTTATTGCACCCAGGACCACCAGCCTAGTGATGGCACTTGCTGACTGTGAGCAGGGCCCTCCTATACCAATTGTCAATCAAAAAAAAAAATGCACCACAAGGTAGGGAGACCTAGTGAGGACATTTTCTCAACTGCTTCCTCTTCTAAAATGACTCTAGTTTGTGTGAAGTTGACATAAGCACAGCCAGTGTGTGGTACAGCGTCGCAGGACACAGGACTTAATGGTTTGATGTCCTAATGCTCAGCCTGGTGGTGAGGGAGATGGCATACCAAGTCAGATGGCCCAGACAACTGTGACCCCTTTGCAATCATTTCCTGCCTCTGGATTTCTGAGGTTCTTCTCCCAGGGTACCCCGTGGGAAGAAGATGGTGCCACCCGCTCCAGACAGATTGTGTCTGGGACTCACACCAGTGTGTTGACCTCTGTCCAAGCCAGCAGAGGGAAACAAGAGGGTTTGTTTGCTTGTTTGTTTGCTTTTGTGCAGAGACTCTTCATTCCAATCAACTGTTTTGATACTTGCAGGTGTAACCTATTTTTCTCCCTCACTTGGGAAAGTGCTAACCTTCCCCACCCCCTCAGATACATCTAGACCAGTGCTTCTCGCCCTTCCTAACGCTGGGACCCTGTAACACAGTTCCTAATGCTGTGGTGATCCCCAGCCATAGAATTATTTCTTTGCTACTTCATAACTGCAATCTTGCTACTGCTCTAAATGATAATGTAGGTGTGTCTGTGCTTTCGGATGGTCTCAGGCTAGCCCTGTGACAGGGTCGGCCTCCCTGAAAGAATCACAACCCAGAGGCTGAAAACTACTGATCTAATTTGCTTAGCCACTCAGGGAAACACTACATCTAAGGATATTTCTGAATCACTGAAAGGAGGGTGAGCAACCCAGCAGGCTAGCCCCAAATGTTCCAGGACAGGCTCAGCTGCACAGGCCTCTTTCCCTCAGATTGTAGGCTCTGAGGAGCAGAGACTGTCTTACTTCCCTCAGATTCCCCAGAACTTCTGCAGATCCTGGTTCAGAGAATTTGCTAGATAAACATTACTGTACAAGTGTAGAGAAACTATGGGCTCACAGGCAGGCCATGGCCAGGAATGATTGTGCTCACAAACATAGTACTTACAGTTATTATTTATTAAAGTATCAGAAACAAGACTCTGGGCCCCTCCCACTGATCTACGCGATGGCCCCTTCCTGTGCAGTTCCCCTTGTGTTAAATCACCCAGGGGTGGCAGGCACCAACCACAGCACTGTGGAGGCAGCCTAGTATCAGAGTACTAGCTCAGGGCTCACCCTCTGCCTTCCTGGGGCTGAACTATGCCTGATGGGGAAGCTGGGGTTGTACCAAGTTAGCAATGATTGTGGCATGCAAAGGCCTCCTGCGTTCTGAGGCGACAGGCTGGGGCTCTGAATCCTGGGTGCTCACTGGGGCTCTTTATTCTTTCATTCCTGCTCTGCTGTAGTGATTTACATCCACAGGCCCTAGCAACGGTTGCCAAGATAAACAAACAGTAGTGGAAGTGGGAGCTCACCTCTTCCGGTGTGGGGGGTGGTGGTCTTCAGGGAGATATGTTAGCCCTGACAGGTTTGCCTGGGGGGATAGAGGGCCTCAGAGGGTTTGGATTGCTGGACACTAGGGATCTGAGCAAGGCCATTTGTTATCTGTAATTTAATTGAGCTAATTTCATTCTGTGACACAGAGCCAGAGTCTCAGAAAGAAAAAAAATAAAATAAAAAGATCTTATCCCATGTCTCGTAAATGTCATCATGGTGCCCCTACAGGGGATAAAAGGACATTTTGATAGGTTCCTGGTCCCCTAAGTGGATTGGAGCCTGATCCCACTGCCTTACAGCCAATCTGGTGCCCAGGCCACTAGGAGCTAACCCACATGAAATGTTACGTTTATATAATCAGCCCACAGACAGACAGGAAGGTGCTTTTTCTGGATAAATCTAAGAACTAAGGGAGGGAGGCTGACCAATCAGAGCAGTGTAGCCTTTGGGGCCCCAGGGCAGCCGCTGAGCTCAGCCCAGCTGTGGCCATTCATCTTTCCAGGTTTGCCCCATGGGGAAATGACAGAGATACAGAGAAAAACCCCAGGCAGCCAAGTTCCCCTTTTAATCACTGTCCTAGAGTGGTTCTGAGAAAGCAGGCAGCCCTTGGGACTGGAAAAAAAAAAAAGACAGCAAACAGAGAGGAATGACCTCAGAATACTTCTTAAGATAAAGATTTGAGAAAAACCAAATGCTGGCCTCTGAGAGTTCAAAATCTGGACACATTCAGCCATGTCTCTAGAAGGGTTATGAAGCAAAAGGCTTCTGACAACAAGTACAAGAGGGCAGGTTTCTTTCAGGGGACTAAGAATTTTCTGGCCCTTGTCACCCTCCAAGTCCTTGGCGAGGATCCTTGGCCTACCCCCCCTCCCTTGCTCAACCCGGTCCTCAGCCTTGACACCTCTCAGAACTCTCTCCCCCTGAAACAACTGTGGTGTCCTGACTGAGGAAATAAACACCCCAGGACAGAGAGGTTTCCTGCTAAGGCCAGTAGTGTTTGCTTGAAGAGCAGCCTGGTCAGAGGGGCCGATGGTAGAGGCTCTGTCCTTCCTCAACAGCCCAGCCATGGCAATGGCCTTCTAACTGCCTTGGTGTTTTGGTTTCTTAACCCTCTAGCCATGACTCCATCTCCTTTTATTCAGGACAGGGGTTGGGGTGGGGGTGGGGGAGACTCTGGAAGGTTTCGCAGGGCCCCTGAGGTCCTTTGCAACAATGGCCAGTTACAACATGCTGGCTTCTGGGCGTGCTGCCATAGATTCAGATCCTAGCAGGGTCAGAGTCCAGCTTCCCACTCCATCTTTGGGAGGTACTTGAACTTTACGCCTGCAACCACATGATCACATAGACCCCTTCATTCAGTTTGGGCTTGTGTTACTGGAAAATGACACACCCCAGCTTTTCTTCTCTAATGCTGCATCAGCCCAGGCCCAACCCACGCACTCTCTGCCAGGTCCCTGTGAGTCTTGGTTCCACCTAAGCACTCACTGAGCTTGCTCTGAGCCAGCAAGGGGAGGATTTGGTTTATATGCATTGCGCTTTGTCATCTTTGTACATACCCTCTCGTTTCCTTACACGGTTTCTCATCTACCCTACTGATCAAGGTCTGGGATGCTCAAGCACACACAGAAGGTCATATGACTCTTCCCTTTCAGGGATCAGGCCTCTCCTCATCCTTTCCCTCCCTGGATTAGCACCAACTTCTTACACTCTTTTTGGTCCCTTAAATTTTCAGGGACCAAACCCTACTACCTCAGCTAGTTTTGGCCTTGGCTAGCCTTAGATGGGACTGAGGCAGGCGCAATATGCCTAGATGCTCCGTCCTCAGTAAGAGTGGAAGTGTTAGCAGCAGCAGCAGCAGCAGCAGCAGCAGCAGCAGCAGCAGCAGCAGCAGGTTTTTCAGAGACTTCTCTGGCTAAAGAAGAGACCTTTGCTTAAGGTGATTCATTGCACAGTGGGCTCAACCTTGGATGCTCTAAAATCTTCCTTTGTACCCATGGCAAGCTGGAGCCTTACTGCAGCCCTGTGGTGACTCAGTAGTGACCTAATTTAAAGTTCTGGCAGCTCTTTATGTCAATATCTGATAGCCCTAATGCCCAGAGATTTAATCAAGCCTCACAAAGATTCTGGAGGTGAGGTCCACACCATGTGAGCTCCCTCACTGAAGGTTTAAAAACGTGAGGTGACGTGCCCAGGACCACGCTACCACTCTGAGGGAGACTCTGCAGAGCTTTCTTGGGGTGGTCTCTGCTGTGGCTGCTCACAGCTCAAGAGGAGAGGAAGCTGCTCCACCTTCAAGTCAGATTCTGCCCGTAGCTGTGTCTTGTGGCCTGCTGTGCATTTATTTCAGTCCTAAGGGGTCTTCACACAGCAGTCACTGTGGGCAGGGGAGTCTGACCTCTTTGTAAGGGCTTGCTTATCTGTAGGCATGGATAAAGGACTGGATTTATGCTTCTGTGTTCTCACGCTGATGAGAGTTAGCAGTCCAGAGAGGGCTCAGAATGGGCATCTGAGTAGGGTCTGGTGGGATAGAAGCAACTGGGTAGTGAAGGATGGGACCAGGTTTGAGCAAGTAAAGGCCCTTTAGCAAAGGAAAGGGCAGGTAGGACGGGACCTACTGACTGCCGGCTGCAGAGCCTGTGGTGGGACAAACATGAAGCCAGCAGGACTGGTCGCCAGGCTCTGAGGATCTGTGCTGAAACTGAAGGCCTCCAGGAACTCCTTAGCCATTCCAGCCAGGCAGTGACATCCAGGGTCCCTTGTTTGTCACATAGGATCCCCAGCAGATCTTTTTGAGTGGTGGACTTTGAAAGGAAATGGCAAGCTTCCTCTGTCCTAGAGCTGGGGTTGCAGAACAGAGGCACCTGCCCAGGACAAGCTGATGCTTGGTTCTTCTCTGGTTAGATTCTCTGGTGTAGAGGACTGGCATCCTTCCAGGGGGCTATTTGGTAATGGATATTGTAAAACTGACTCAGAGCCTTAGTGCCTCACCACAGCATCCCTGGATCTATGGCTTTAGGAGTAGCTTTTGGTCTCTACAGCCTCATACTGATCTTTAGAATCAGGAGAGAAGCCGAAGCCAAAGCCAAAGCAGATCCTAAGGGAGGGTCTGTCTTTACTTTCTGGAGGCTTTGCAGCATGCACAGAGGAGTTTCCATGAGAGCAGAGAAAAGAATCTGAGACCCTTATCTATCTTAGCTTAAGGTGATTTATTGTGCAGTGGATGCTCAACCTTGGATGCTCTAAAATCTTCCTTTGTACCCATGGCAAGCTGGAGCCTTACTGCAGCCCTGTGTCTCTCCTCAGGAGCAGTGAGGTCTGTGTGTGTGTGTGTGTGTGTGTGTGTGTGTGTGTGTGTGTGTGTGTGATGGCAGGATGACATCCAGGCCCTCCACAACTGCCTTGCTACTTGTCCAGTGCGTATTTATGCTGGTTAGTCTTTGCCAGCTTGACCCAACTAGAGACGTGAGAAAGGGGAACCTCGATTAAGGAGTTACCACCATAAAACTGTCCAGCGGCATGTTTGTGGCACATTTTCTTGATGGATGATTGATGTGGGAAGGTCCAGTCAACCATGGGTAGTACTGGGGCATATAAGGCAGGCTGAGCAGCTCATGAAGAGCAAGCCAGTGAGCAGTGTTCGTCCATGGCCTCTGCCTCAGATCCTGTCTTGAAGCTCCTGCCCTGCCCTCCCTTCAGGATAGACAATAAGCTGCAAGGGCTCCGGGTTTATCACTACAGTAGAAGGTAAAACTAGGAGAGAAATAGGTACCGGGATCATGGGGTATTGCTGGGACAGACTTGACCATGGGAAGTATTGTAGAAGGAGGTTGGAATTTAGAGGTAGAAAACACATGGAGTGTACAGAGCTTAATGAGCTATTGTGGGAAATTGGAAGATAAGAATATTATGAGTAGTCGATAATGGAGGTCTGGCTTGTGAAATTTTAGAGGGAAATTTTAGAGACCTTTAAAAATTCTACAAAGGCTGTTTGTACAGTAGAGTTGAATTAAGAATCTGTGGTTTCTAGTGAGCTGTGGCTGAAGAATCACTTGTGATTAACAAGACACCAGAACCACTGACGTGAGACTTTTCCTTTACTGGGACAATTGATGATGGCCGGCTTGGGGCTGAGAAATCAGCTGTGATTAACTAGAGACCTGAATCACTGAGGTGAAATCTTCTGGGAAGTGTTTCCTCAGGTCAGCAGACAAAGGTCCTCAGGGTCCTTGGTCAAAGGGGACCAAGGTTGCATATTATGCTGGCAGCCAATTTGGTAATGTGAGAGTTTCAGCACCATGAAAGCTATAGAATTTAAAAGAGTTACAGAGAGAAGGTGAGGCTTGACACCATGTGGCAGAGTTGGAGTTTCTGAAGAGACCAGGAGAGGCCATAGTGAAGGTGTAGCCTCGAGACTCCAGGATTGGAGAGTCCAGTATTATAGGATGACCACCAAGAGAAGCAGCCGGCTCTGGTGAGCCTATGGGACAAGCTGTGTGAACTGCAGATGACATAGCCAGAGAAGTGAAAGCTGCCCAAGGCCCTGGAGTCTGCAGATAAGATTGTAAGTTCCAGCCATTGGACACTGAGTTATTTACACTGTTCTGGTTTGGTTTGGCTTTGATCTGATTTTAGCTGTGACCTGGTTCTTCCATTTTGAAATGAGAAAGTATTTAACTTATTTTGGATTTTAAGCAGCCCACAGTTTAGAGACTTCGGTTATTTTAAAGAGACTTTGAACTTTTAAAGTGTTTAAATTTTTAAAAGACTGTGGGACTTCTAAAGTTATAATGTTTTATGTTGTGATAGATCTTGGGGACAAACAAGAAAGGTTCATTATTTAATAGTGATGTGTTTATCTGCCAAGACAAGGGGTCCACTGTGCTTATTAGTTTTTGTCAACTTGTTATAAACTAGTTACCTGAGAAGAGAGAACCTCAACTGAGTAGTTTGCTCCATCAGAGGATGGTGGGCATGTCTGTGGTGGGCATGTCTGTGGGGCATCTCTGTGGTGGGCATGTCTGTGGGGCATGTCTGTGGTGGGTATGTCTGTAGGGCATGTCTGTGGGGCATGTCTGTGGGGCATGTCTGTGGTGGGCATGTCTGTGGTGGGCATGTCTGTGGTGGG
>NW_022196895.1:2488359-2546971 GCF_008632895.1 Mastomys coucha | reverse complement strand
GGGCATGTCTGTGGTGGGCATGTCTGTGGTGGGCATGTCTGTGGTGGGCATGTCTGTGGGCATGTCTGATCTTGACTGATGATTGATGAGAGCTCAGGCCACCATGTGCACTGCCATTTTTGGACACATGGTCTCAGGTTTATAAAAGGCAAGCTGAGTGGACTCTGGGGAGCAAGGCTGTAAGCAGCATTCTTCCATGGCTGTTTTGTTCACCTCCTGCCATGAGTTCCTGCCCTGACTGCCCTTCATGATGGACTGCAATTACAACATTTAAGCCAAATAAATCCTTTGCTATCTAAGATTTTGTCAGTCTTGATACTTATCACAGAGATAGAAAGGAAACCCAGCCTCCACGAAGGAAGTAGGATGCCTCCAGGAAACCATCTAGATATCTTCAACCCAGGGCCATGAGGTGCTCTGAACGTTGGGTGTTCTTCTGTAGAAACTGAGCTCTTCTCAGTAGGAACTTGGCATCTTGGGTCAGTGTACAAGATTTCGACTGATCTTCAATGCAGCTGGATATAGGCTTTCCTCTGGAGCTCAGCTCTGCTTCCCTTTGAGTTGGGGCGGGGGAGGGAGAGAGGGAGGGAGAAAGAAATGTGCAGAAAGATGCAGAAGGAGGGAGTTAAAGGGAGCCAGGAATGAAGGAAGACATACTCATAGCAATCCTAAATTCAAGACCAGAAACCATTCCTCTGAGAGTGCAGGGTATGGGCCATCAAGTCTCTAATGTGCTAGTGATTGTCAGGATGCCAGGATCCTGTGCCCCTTTGAGCCTGGCTCTTCTCACCCTCTTTCTTTCAGCTTTGCTTCATTTAAGCTTTTTCTTTTTGATGATTTTTCTCTTTCTGTAGCTGAACCATATTTCGTTCTTCACCACTGGACTGGTGAGCTTTGCTGGTCAGCTTGTTTCCAGCTTGGAATAGATGTGTTGGAAACATTTATGGCTGCTGGGTTTTGAGTAAAGCGGTTTTCACTTCCCTTGGGCAGATGCTAGGTGTGAGACTCTGAGGTTCCGAGGCAAGCATAGACTTAACTCTTTAAGGCACCACCGCCATTTTCTGAGGGTGTTAGTTAGGGGTTGGCTATGTCCTGCTCAGTCCCTGTCCCCACCATTTTAGCAAGTGCTCAGTGATGTTTGTCCGCCTCTGGCTTTAACTTGCTGTTTTCTCTTCAGTTGTTGATGCTGAGTGCGTTTTGCTTGGTCCATTTGCATCTCAGTTTCTTCTTTGATGAAATGTCATCATAAATATCTTGTCCATTCTTAAAATTGGGTGAATTATTTTGTGGACTTTGAGAGTTTTAAGATGTATTTTCTGTACAAATTATTTATTAGATACATGATTTATAAATCTTTTCTTTTTGTGATGTTTTCTTGTTTTTTTTTAAATTAAGTCTTCATACAGTTGTGTATGTGCTTGTGTGTGTTTGCTCACCTGTATGTATAGAAACCAGAAGTACATGTTGGGCCTCTTCCTGTATGCTCTCCATCTTATTTTTTGAGACAGGGTCTCTTACTGAATCTGGAGCTCAGTGACTGGTGGCCTGGCTGGCCAGTAAGGCCTTGGGATCTGCTGGTCTCTGACCCTTTGTGCTGTGGTCCCAAGTACACACCACTATATCCAACTTTCCCATAGGTGCTAGAGATCCAATCGCATGTTCTCATGCTTATACACCAAGAACCACTGATCCATCTCCTTAGCGTTTTCTTAATGCCGTTTGAAGATCAAATTTTTAAATTTTTAATGAACTCCAACTTCCGGAGTTCCTCCCCCTTACAAATCATACATATATATTAGCACCACACATCATACATATATATTAGCACCACACATCATACATATATATTAGCACCACACATCATACACATATATTAGCACCACACCAAGGAGAGCTTGGCGTACTCCAAGGTCTCACAATTTTCTGTTTGTTTTTATTTTTTTTGAAAGTTCATAGTTTTTAGTTTACAGGAGGCCTTGGTGATCTTTAAGATGTAAAACTTGTTCAAAGTCCTTAAGAACCGATGGATAGAAGGGTTCTAGTCCCTTGATATCTCTTGACAATAAGGTAAGTCTACATTCAGCAAGCCTTGTAAGCCAAGGCTGTGGTTGGGCTGCAAGCTCAAGCTGAGTGGAGGTTGTACCTTACGCAATGTGTAGTCCCTGGAGTAAATGGCTTGCTATTAAAATATGAGATACAACAATTAGTGTGTTACACCTATAATCTCAATACTCAGGAGCCTGAGGCAGGAGGGTTACAAGTTCCAGGCCAGCCTGGGTTGCAAGGTGAGACCAAAAAATTCAGTAATATGTACAGGGTGATTCATCAGCACTTTATGGTTCAGCAGGTACCAGGAGGAATGCATTCTCGCAGGAAGTGTTTATTATCACTCCCGCAGGTTGGCTCTGGCTCCTGCTCTGGCTCCCGCTCCGGCTCCCGGCTCCCGCCCCGGCTCCCGCCCCGGCTCCCGCCCTGGCTCCCGTCCCGGCTCCCGCCCCGGCTCCCGCTCTGGCTCCATTATGCTTTATACTGAATATGTGTGTGCTTTTAAGACTCAAGGAGGTTCAATATGTAAAAATGAGTAATTTTCAGGTTTCTAGTATGCATCTTTGTAAAGTATAAATTATGTGCATTTCTGGTTTTATTTCTTTCATTTCAACACTGTTCTTCAGACTTCTTGTCACTCAGTGCTGAGCTATTTTGTAGTCTTCAATGCTGCAGAGTTTGGTAGTACGCACCCTGTGTGGCCAGTTTGTTCTTGTAGTATCAAAGGCTGGGTTTCTGATGTTCCTGACATTGCAAACGATGCTGTTAGCTGCAATGGAAGGAAGGAAGACACTGGGGGAATTTGCTGGGCTGTGTACTCAGGGGTAGGCTGCTAGGGCAGTAAGCAGTGTGGTCCTCATATCCCTATGCAAACTCACCTCCCTGTACCCTCATCTACCCTCTCACCTTTTCAAATGCAGGAGGCACTCAGGTCTGCTGAGCAGCATTAACATCCTCTCACCCCCAACCTTCCATGGTGTGACTGTATGACTCTTACTAGTTTCTCAACAGCACACTCTCCATGCCCTCAGCTGCACCCTGACTTCCCCTCCGCCTCCCCTGCACTCTGTTACTTGGACTCTTCCCAGGGCAGCCTCACAAACAGATCTGGAGTGTTCCCTTTCCTCAGCACTGGGTTTACTCACTGACACTTACACTCAGGCTTCCCTACCAAGGTGCTGCTCCTGGGAGGTGCCTACAGCCACCTTGCTCAAAAACACTGGCTAGCGCTCTGGCTGTGCCTGCAAGCTGGGGAGAAGGCAGGATCATTAAAGCCAGCAGACAAATGTCAGAACACGGAGCCAAATAATTGAGTGAGTGACAGCTATCTTACATCATTGGTGTTGAAAGATTTTCAGTGGCCTTGCTCATCCTGAGCTGGCCTGGCTGGTGATTCAAGATTCATTCTGAGCAAGTCTGGCAATGGCTGCTAGCACCTGTAACTATTGATCTTGGTGTTACAAATAAATTTTAGTGGCAGGTAAATTAATAAGCACAGAGTCCAAAAGGCAAGATAGTCAATCACTAAAGATTTTGGTCCCTTCTGCACCTTAGTCTGCTGGTGTTTTCTATGTTTGTGCTCCTCTGGCTTTGAAGTGTGTTGCTACCGAGAATATGATCTCCAATGTCCCGTTTCCACATCCTGCTGTCTTCTCAAACTTGACTTTTCAAATTGTGGACTCATACTTTTCCAAAAATCATCGTACAGTTTGAACCCCTGAACTATGCAGCGGGAGCTCTGTCAGGCATCACATTAAGCTATAGAGTAAGAAGAAACTAACTGACTCTCAGGTGTTATGTTCTCCATCTATGACCATAGCATGGTGTAATTTAAAGATTTTCTCACCCTCTTTTTAATAATGGTTCTTAAATGGTTTAACCTGCCTTCTAGCCCACCACCCACCAGAGGTAGTGGAAAGAAAGATTATTAGGATATGGGGAAGTGGACCTGTTTAGAAATTGTTCTTTGAAGCAAATCCCATCTGTCAGGAAAGGAGTTCAGTTCACAGGATTCAGCAGTAGCCACTTGATCCACTCTCAAACACTTCCCAAATACACCAGCAGTCTGGATCAGTAGTGTTGGGATAGCAAACAAGAATCAGCAGTGGTATCACAACATAGCAGAGACAGCTGGGTCTCAGTCTGATTGGCACGAGTAAGCAGGAGCTACCAGGACCAGCAGGGACGCCTGGAGAAGTTCTATGCTGTGCCTCTTTCAACAAAGTGGAGATCAGCAAAGACTAGAGTCCAAGTAGTGTTGGTTGCAAAGCTATCTCTGCAAGCAAGCCTCTCTCACAGTTCACTGAGCCCTATTTATCCCCCCTCCAAACATCATGTGTCCTCCACTGGTCTTGCCTTATGACGTGTCCTGCCTCAGCATGTTCAGTCTGTCTTAGGAAAACCTCACATGAGTCTGTCTCAACTGACATCATTCTGCCAATCAGATGGAGTCTCTGGAGTCGGCAAGAAACTGCCATACACCAACAGAGGTTTTTTGGTGCATTTCTCTTTATGGAGTCATGACAAACAGAGTGTCAACAAAGAAATGTAAGGCAAACCAATACATGGGTGTCATTAGCAAAGAATCCTTCATCATGCATCCTTTCTCATGCTTGCTTTAACAAAACATCCTTTCACCTGTGTGCACTTCAGGAAAACACTCCTTCACCTGTCTGCCCTAGCAAGCACCATCCAACTAAATTGACTTTCTAAAGAAACCAGAAGTTTCCACTTCATTGTGGCTCATCACTTCAGACCTTTTGTGTTACATCAATTAAAAACATGGGCATTTTTCTTCTGCATTATTGATTAGCTATTTTACAGCTTTAAAAATTATAATTGTCATAAACTGTATCTTTTTTTCTATTGTATTCCTAGGCTTTCAAAGGCAAAGAACAATATTATCATTTTTGTGAGTTGATAGTTCACCTTCCAATATTGGTGAACTTTCCTTAGTTACAAATGTTCCTTCCTTCCTTCCTTCCTTCCTTCCTTCCTTCCTTCCTTCCTTCCTTCCTTCCTCTCTCTCTCTCTCTCTCTCTCTCTCTCTCTCTCTCTTTCTTTCTTTCTTTCTTTGACTCTTTGTGGCAGTTTTAGGCTTTGCTTGCTAGGTAAGGCCAGGGTGAGCTTCCGAGAAGCATCTGGGAATTCTGGCTGAGCCTGATGACCCATCCCACTGGGAGACCCTGAGGAACCTTGTCCAGTGGCACTGCCCCTAATTGGGGAAGGAGCGGAGTGTAGACAAAGAAACAATCTCCTCTTAGCCATTTAGCATAGGCTGTACTCAGTTCTCCTGTCTATTTAGGTGTCTCAGGAGTGCCCCAGGTTTGAGGTTCCCTCCCTGGTGCTCTTGTGACTTTACTTTTTGGTCTCAGTATCCCTAAGTGTCATAAGGGGACTGTGTAGACCAACCGTCTATGTGTTCTCTGCCTGTTCTGTTCCTTTCTACCTCTGTTACTTATAGTATACTGCCTTGAGAGTCCCCTTCCTGTTCCCACCCTTGGCAGTTCTCCAAAATGTGCCAAGACAAGATGAACCTTGCTTCTGAAAGCTCCGCTGGCTTGCCTAGTTACATTAACTCAAATCAAGTCCCTCCAGATACATTCTAGGGGCTAGCAAAAAAAGTTCGTGGATTGGAGAGATATCTCAGGGCTTAAGAGCACATACTACTCTTGTGGTGGACCTGAGTTTGGTTCCTAGCATCCATGTCTGGTAGCCCACAACTGCTTGTAAGTCTATATCCAGGGAGAATTGGACACCTCTGGCATCCTCATATACACATACCACATATAGAAGCATACCCATGTACATACAAATAAATCTGAAAAGCAGAAGAAATAAGACATACCTGTCCTATGAGTCTATAAGAGTCACAGGGCAAAACAACCTAGGGCACTGGGAAACTTCCTGTAAGTCACCTGGTCCCTCGTGCTCACTCCAGCAGTTCCTAACTCTATCTGGCCACTGATTTTCCCCCTTGACAGCACCCAGTAACTGCAGGGAAAACTTGAAAGCACCCTCCCCTGCTGCACTCACATCCCTCTTCTTCATCCTTTTTATTCATCTGTTCACTCACTACATAATTATTGCCCACCTACAAGACATAAGCAAGGAAAATACAACCCAACTCCTGCACTTGAGCCTAAGAGATGTTTCAAGTCCAGCTGCGACTCTCAACAGTAAGAGCATTCACTATGCTTCCTCCCACGACATTTTCAAGGAGGTACCCATGTGGTACCAGGGAGGCTCAGAGTTGGGAAGGCACGCTCATTCAAGGGATATCTACATCATGGGACACTTGAGGAGGAAAAGGACTGAATGCAAGGGCAAAAGTAGGAGGTGCTGGCCCCAGAGAAGCCCAGGAAGCACCACCATCTAAACATAAATGCCACTGAGAACAGGAAAAGGCCAGTGACAGAGTGGGCCACCAAAAGCTGAAGAAGGTTCTTCAGGCTTCTGGTAGTCACTGAGGCAAAGCCAGTGTCAGAGATGGCCCCAGGCTCCTGGGAATGTCCTGTGGAGAGTGTGATCTGAGGGTCCATACTTCAAGGCAGAACTTACAGGACTGGGTTTGGAAGCCAATTGGGTGGTTGTTATTGTGTGAGTTCACTCTGTGGTTCCTGTCCTGGTGATCATAAATTTGTGGTCATACCACACATAGAAACACACTCATATACATAGTTATTTACAAATAGTTTCAGGATTAAAGAAAACTCTAGGTATGACTAGTTTATTAGAAAGGATATAATTCAGGAACAGGCAGGTGGAAGAGGTACACACTTAGGCTTGGGTTGGACAATAGAAAGCTTCACACCTTCTCCTGCATGTGACCCTCTAGTATGTGAGGCCTTAGAGGACATTCAAACTACTATCCAAGCCACAACATATCCATAAGTGTTTCTATATGTGCACACACACATGTATATGCACACATGTACTCATATGCATACACAACATATATATATGTATATATATATGTATATACACATGTATCCACACATAGGCACATATGCATGCATACAAACATGAACACCCATACATGTACATGCATGCCTTCATATGCATGCATATGTACACATGCACACACATCCACATATAAGCACACATGCATGCATATACACATACATGTATATATGCATGCCCTCACATGAACACAAACATACACACAGGTAGACACATATATCCACACATAGACACACATGCATGCATATATACATGGATACAGGAACACATGCATACATACATGTACATACCTTAAGGCTATAGTTCTAGAGCCACTCCTTTCCAGTTGTCTAGCATGGTGCCATAGGTTCTGTGTCATACTGTCAGCTAGATTCAGGGTTTTGTTAGTGAAAGATAACCACTAACCACAAACTGTGCTACCTTAAAACAGCACAAGTGCCGTCATTTGTTTTCATTGGGAATGTTCATTAGCTGTAATGATCCACATAGAAACTCTAATGATTTTGTACTGATGGCCATGAACATTTCCCAGTTAATATTTTGAAGAGTGGAAAATAAGATCTTCATTAGGTTGAATTGGATTG
This sequence comes from Mastomys coucha, assembly GCF_008632895.1. NCBI lineage: Eukaryota > Metazoa > Chordata > Mammalia > Rodentia > Muridae > Mastomys > Mastomys coucha. Next base: position 2,539,379 of record NW_022196895.1, on the reverse strand, counting down.
CACACTATTATCCCTAAAATTGACTGGAATCTTAGGGGAAACATTTTATAAAATTACCTGGATTCTAAAATCCTGTCTTAGTTCATGGCCATCTTAGACACAGAGAAAAGCAGACTGTGTGTGCCAGGGCAGCCTGGAGCAACCCGAGAGCAGGCTTAGAAAATCGGAACTTAGAGCTATTCACTCTAGAAGACAGCTCCAGAACTTGGCTCTGGGCTGGAATGACTGAAGGAAGTGATGGGCATGAGTTAGCTGTCCATGCTGGTCTGCTGTGTGACAGTCAGTGTCTTCAGGTCATCTTTGGAGTGGACACATGGCTGAGTTGTCTACCCACTGTGCAGATCAGATCTGCAATATGGGCCAAAGCCAAGGTCTGGGTTTCAGCAACAGGATAACATTTTCTGGAGCTCTAGATGAAAGAAAATGTAGCTTGTAGTCAGCCCAACACATCTAGATAGAGGGCACTGCTTTCTTTTCCCACCTTCTAAGGCTGAAAGAAAAACAGCACTAATTTCAGGACAGAAATAGTATTCTGAACAAAAGCAATCCTATCAATCCCTCAGCACAGCTAGGCTAGGTCTGTTTGCAATTAATGGAGGAAATAAGGGTTATGTGAAGCCAACATCCCCCAAAGCAATCTAGTCTTCAATGCACTACTATTATTCTGACAAACGGCACTCATTCCTGCAGTTGAAACATTAAGTTGATCTTTAGTTACCTTAGCTTAAAAACATCTAACAGCAGGTAGAGAGTGCCTATTTTAGTCAAAATCAAGTGTCATGAAATTATACTCATAAGGCTTTCAGCAATGATGTATTTCAAATGGATACTGAAGCCAGGCAGTGGTGGCGCACGCCTTTAATCCCAGCACTTGGGAGGCAGAGGCAGGAGGATTTCTGAGTTCGAGGCCAGCCTGGTCTACAGAGTGAGTTCCAGAACAGCCAGGGCTACACAGAGAAACCCTGTCTCAAAAAAACCAAAAAAACCAAAACCAAAACCAAAACCAAAAAATCAAACAACAACAACAACAACAACAACAACAAAGGCTGTTTTCTCAAATGGATACTGAATTGTGGTGCAACTTAAAGAGATACTCATCATGGAAACCAGTATTAAGTTGAAAATGGTTTTTTTTCCAAGGATTAATTTTAGTATAATTGTTTTTCTTCAAGCCAATAAGAACAATGGTCTGAGGTAGAATACTCAGTGTCGCTTGCACACAGGGGTGGCTGCATCTTTTACGTGAGGTGGGGCTTCCCTTGTGCCTGTGGTCCCTACCTGCTTATAATCAGCCTTATTGAGTTACTGTTATTTGCTTATGCCAAACTCACCCAGTTCAAACTTAAAATAGTTCAGGGGTTTGGAAAACACATTGCTCTTGTGTAGTCCCTGCATTCTGCTCTACCCATTCTGATTTTCCTCTTCCTTCACATTGTGCTTTCTACTGAGTGGAGCCCACTGCCATGTGTGGACCTGCTCACTCCATCACAGGCTACAGACATTTGGGCTAACTCCAGACAGGCTATCCTGACTGCTATGGCACCATTGTGTTCTCATTTATCTTGGCTAGGTCTCATGGAGTGGGGCTGAACTTCTCTACATGGATAATTTTCCAAAGGGGACATGGTATTTTAAATTCCCAGCAGCCACATGCAAATTGTGTGGCTGCTTTAGACCCGGGCTGACATTTCCTATTACTAAATCTCCAAAGGTTCAGGGATTCTGTTGGGTGTATAGTGTAACATATTGTGGTTAGCCTAACCTTATTTACTTTCTTATTTAAAACATGGTGGTGTTGCTATTCTCTTTACTTAGCGCGCACATGTGCACACACACACACACACATGTGTGCACACACACACATATACACACACATTTTAGCAGATTTATTAATACAGTTCACAGAGCACAGTGACCCATTTAGAATGTGGTTACATGGGTTAGTACAGAGTTGTCCAAATAGCACCACAATCTAGAACATTTCTTATTCCCTAAGGAAACCTGTATCCACAAGAATTGTCATTTCCCCTGCTTCCAATCTGAGGCAGCTGAAAATCTCTCTCTGTATAGATCTGCTTACTTTTGCCTATGTCATACATAGAGTTAGAGCATGTAGCCTTCGGCCAGTGATGCCGATCATTTACCACAACATTTTCAAGGTTTATCCAGCCTATTGTATGCACTACAATTTCATCCTTTTCATGGTCAAATAATATCTTATTGTAATACATATTTTGTTAACCAGCTGACTTGGTTTTACTGCCAATTTTTAGCTACAATTATACTATTAGCATTCATGTGTTAACATTTTGTTGGGTGTATAGTGTAGCATATCATGGTTATCTTATTTACTTGTTTAAAACATGGTGTTGTTGCTATTCTCCTCTATACTTAGCACACGTGAGCACGCACGTGTACACACACACACACACACATACACACTCACACAGGTCATCATGTGGATGTTTGGCTTCTTATGGGTATATAAAATATACATGTGTGCACATAAAGAAAATATCCAATAAAATGTTAGAAAAAAAGAATATACATGTGTGTTCTATAAATATCTTATCCCAGTTTTATTTTTAGTTTATGTAATGTCATTTAAGAGCAAAAATTTTAAATTTTGTTCCCCGGTCAGTGCTTTTATTATTTTTATTATTTTTTTTATTTTTATATTTTTATTTTATATTTTATTTTTATTTTTATTTTATTATTTTATTATTATTTTTTATCTAGGACTAGCTGCCCAACATGCTCAGGCTTCTCACTAATGTCCACCAGCTTCTGCGGATGCTGTGAGGATTTAACCAGAATCCGAGTCAGGAACTGAATTTCTGAGAGTTTAACCAGAATCACTGTGGATTTTTTGTTTGTATTTTTGATAGTGACTTGACTGGCCTCAAACTCATGTTCCTCATTCCTCAGCCTCCTGGATGCTGGGGTTACAGGAGTAGATCATACACCAGGAGGCCTAGCATCACATTCTGAACAATACCTTGTCACTGTATTGTCTTGGCACCTCTGACAAAAATCAGTTGACAGTGTGTGTGGATGCTGGCTGTTAGTTCCATATTCTTCATCTATGGCTAGTCACACACTCAGTAAACTTTTCTGATGACTGTGGCATTATAAAACTACACATCCCAACTCCTCCAAAGTTGTTCCCTTCAAAATTATTTTCTTAGTTAAAGTCCTTTGTTCTTCCAGGAAACTTCAATATGTAGTTGACATTTTGATTAGAACAGCATTGTCAGTAGTTACACTATTGTGTCAGAAACTATGTCATTGTGTCAGCAGTTACGTCATTGTGTCAGCAGTTACGTCATTGTGTCAGTAGTTACGTCATTATGTCAGAAATTATGTCATGTGTCAGCAGTTACATCATTGTGTCAGTAGTTACGTCATTGTGTCAGAAGTTATGTCATTGTGTCAGCAGCTACCTTGGTAAAACTGTTTTCTAATTACCATCTTCATCTGATTCACAAATATGGAATTTTTATTTGCATTTTAATTTATTTCAGTAATATTCTGGAGCTTTCAGTGCATAGGTTTTGTCTGAATCTTTTTAAAGTATCACCAAATATTTTCATTTTTAATGGAACTGTGTCTATGTGTAAATTCCCACATTAGAATTATTTGGTAGAAAGTGACTGAATTCCCATAGCTTCTTGACTTTCCCTTCCAAATTCCTTGTTTCCTCTGTAGACAACTAGGCTCTCTGCAGGTAACACACTGCTGCAGTCTGTCCATAAAGGGAAAACCCAGCCTGAGGTTTAGCGTGTGTAGAGTGGCATTCTGGTCTTGCTCCTCATCTGGAGGAGGGTGTGGCCTTCCACACTGGTGTTTTACTTGCAGAAGTTTTGAAGATGACAATTGTTACCGAGATCGCCTCCTAGTTTTAGTGGGCTGATTTTCTTTTTTCTTTTCTTTTCTTTTTTTTTTTTTTTTTTTTTTTTTTTTTTTTTTTTTTTTTTTTTTTTGAGACAGGGTTTCTCTGTGTAGCCGTGGCTGTCCTGTAACTCACTCTGTAGACCAGGCTGGCCTCGAACTCAGAAATCCGCCTGCCTCTGCCTCCCAAGTGCTGGGATTAAAGGCGTGCGCCACCACTGCCCAGCTACCTCCTAGTTTTAGACTGCTGGTCATTTCTGACATTTGATAGTTTCTCTTCTACTTACTGAGATAATCACAGACTCTCCAAACACTCTCAAACACACTGTTAGTGGGAGTAACTTGACTTTTGGGGCTGCTCCATGAATCTTGAAGTTCTAGGGAAAATCACACCTAATCACGCTGCATTTTCCTTTTGATAAAGTGTTCAAAGTAATGTCCCAATATTCAGTTGAAGGTCTTTGCATCTACTTTCTTGAGGAATTAAGTCTGTAGCTCTTGTAGTGAAATGCCCTTGCTGATTTGAGCTCCACAGGCAATTGGGGAGGGAGATGGTTTGTGTAGAATTGGTACAACCTTTTCAAATGTATGAAAAAAAATCACTAGTAGCATAACCTGTTGTGAATTCCCTTTTGTAGGAAGATTTTGGCAATCAATTTAATTTTGACAGCATTTAGGTTATTTCTGCATGAGTTTTGGTAATTAGGGCCTTCCAAGCCATGAGCCACTTTCCCCTAAGATGTCAGAAACATGGACACGCAGTTACTCCTTCCTTATCTTATTCTGTAGGGTCTGTAGACTGCCTTTTTCTGTTTCTCTCAAGACTGGCAATTTATGTCTGTGTACCTTGGACCGTATGGCTAGAAATCCTCCTTTCTAGGGCTTGCCTTGATTTCCATGGCTTTTTATGTCACTGTTTTCTCTTTTCCTTATTACTGGCTCTCTCCTGCTTTGTGTTTTACTTGTAGTTTGAGGTGGTGGAAGCTTGTATGAGTCCTTTGTTCTCTCCTGTTGTCAGCATTTAACACTGTGTCTTCTCTTGTACATATCACTTTAACTTTATACTAAAGTTTTGACATAAGGTGCCATCATTTGTGAATCATCTTTTCCATCAGGAACAACTTGATATGGCTTTGTAATAATTTGTAATAATAATTTGTAATGAATAAAAATGTATTTACTACTGCTCTATGGTTTATTTAAACAACTTTATGATTAGTTTTTGTGTGTGTATGCATGCGCACACATAGCATGAATGGCATGCAGATGCTGGTCAGAGGACAATATTAAGAGTTGGATTTCTCCTTCCACTGTGGGTTCTGAGGTGCTAGGGATAGAACTCAGGTTGTCAGGGATTCTGAGTAAGTGTGCTTTACCACTGAGTAGTTAGGCGAAACTGGCTTCCATCTCAGACGTGAGAATTTCTCAGAATGTTAGAATTCCGTTATGCCCTACGTTGTTTCCCCTGTAAATGTCCTAGGAGTTATTGGAGTAAACAAATGTGTGTTCTGGTGAATTTGTCTTTACTGGGTAGAGGTGCTTCAGTAGGCCTGAAGTTCTGTCAGAGAACTGCAACACACAGTTGCCCTAATATAGCTTCCCAGTGATCTCAGATGGAACCCAGGATTATATTTCTCTGTGAGCTTAACCCCTTTTGCAGTCCCTCCCTGAGGCTGTCTTAAGTTTGCACTGGAAACTGAGAACAATCCCATGTCCCCACCTTTCCCTGTCAGGATGCACGCTGCTCCCAGGGGGATTTTCTATTCTTCTTGTCTAGAGCTGGGCCTGTTTCCATGTGGCCAGGAGAATCCACTTCAACATGAAATGTGGTGCAGGCTGGGCAAAGGCATGAACCTTGGAGTCAGACAGGCCTGTGTACAGAGCCCCACTCTACTTCCTGTCCATGTGGTCATGGCTATATGGCGTTTCCAGGTGGTTCTAAGGCTCTCTGAAACATAGTCTTGATAAATGCATCTCAGGACACCAATGCCACTCTTCCTGGTGCGAGGGAGCAGTGGGAAGACCTGCTGCCTGATAATGTGGTTAGTTTCATTAGCCTTCTAGACTCATGGGTGAGGCACTGTCTTAAGATTTACTTTCATGACTAGTGGACATGCCCTAAGAATGATACGTTAGCATGTCATAACCTTTAAAGTACATTTTTTTAATGGTATAGTTGGTGTTAGGGACAGGAAATTAGGTAGCTGCTAACAGTGGTCACAGGGGAAGTAAAGGTTGTGGCATGGAAAGATAGGGAGCATACAAGATCATAGGAATGTGGGGCCCTGGCATAGGATGTGTGTCCTAACATCAAATTACTCTGTCAGAACCAGGTCTACCAAGTTGATCTGAGGTAATCTCACCCTGAGCTTCCAATGCCTGTACCACGTACATACACTTGAGCACCAGAAAGGCACCTAGAAATAAGCTCTTCACACATCACAAGAACAGAGCAGCTTCAAAGGCACTCATTTACTTTGTCTTCAACGGTGAGTGCCTGTAAGACCCAGACAAGACCACCGGCAAATTATGGGAATCATTTACCATGTGAATTTTCAGATTAGAAGCAAAACAGTGAGCACAGCTAAGCTCTGCAAATGTGCAGTTTCTGTGGTCATTCAACAAATGTGTGTTGAGAGGCAGTTCATGGGCAGTGAGCACATGAGGTATGACTGTGATATGGGGAGGAACATCAGTGACAGTCCATGAGCTGAATGAGAAGGGTTCAAGGAGAGGCAGAGTGCAAGCAAAAAGCATCTAAGCTTGCGCATCCCTAAAGTTTCCTAAGGGAAGAAGGACCAACCTGTGCAGAGGGCTTCCCCAGGGCCATTTCCCCACAGGAAAAGGCATTCTTCATGCTAAGTATCTCAAATACTTAGTGTCAACAAACAAATGAAGCTCTAGGATGTAATGCCCACCTCATAGACAATTTTCCAAAGAACGACAGCAGGTCAGGCTTGTTGATGCGTTTATTGTGAGCTGGGGAGTCTGGTAAAAAACTAGAAAATGACCGTGGTGTAACAAGGAACTCAAAAGAAGAGTCAGATTGGTAGCTTACATACATGGACACAGGAACATTGGCACATGTTAAACATTGTTCCCAACACTGTTTACAGAAGGCAATTCTAATTTGGCTTGCTAAGGGAATGAGTTATGGCTGGGCTAACTCGTCACAGAAGACTGCAGAGCAGCATGCTATGAGTTACACACAGTGAGTTTCAAAGTGTAAGAGCTTCATATTAAAAACTGGGTAAAGGGAGAATGACTTGATTGTAGTTGTAAAACTAATACATTCCCATTTAAACTCTGTTCTACAGTCCGAGGCGAGTATAAATGTTAACAGAACACTGTTAAATCAAATCTCAATGCACGAAAACCAACTGCATCTCTACTTTAAATCTTATCAACTTTCCAAAATTTCATACTAAAATATATTATTGTATTAATACAAACTACAGTATTATACACTACACTGTGTAATAAATAAAGAAATATAAAAATAAGACACATAAATATAAAAGTTTTCTAAAACTAAAAGTACGTGTCAGTAAGAAGGGTATTAATACTGCCAGGCTTAAAGACATACAGTACAAAAATGTTGCACAGATCTATAAACTAAAAGAAATAAAATAATACTGGTAGGTAAAAATCAGCTGCTGTTGTTCATCACCTGGGTCCGTAATAACTAACATTTGGAAACGGCTGTGAGCCAAAACCCAATGGCTTATCCATGTCTGACACGCACATACATGGATTAAAGTAGTTTGGAGAACTTCCCTTTTATTTCTGTAGAGATTTCTGAGAGTCAATCAGCATAAAATGAATACTGAGGAACAAAAGTGTGAAATGTCCCAGTGCTTCAGCTTCTCTGACAGTCAGTGGTTTTGAGTTTTGTTTGGGAATTTTGACACAACAAACAAATCAACAAATGCTAGTTAATGTAGGCCACACTGAGGGAAGGCTGTCACAGCCTTGAAATACTGAGAATGGCACTTACAGCATAGGTCTTGCTTAAGGCCAAAGGACACAGCGTTTCCTATAGATCCTTCATGGTTGCTAACGGAAGCAAACAATCACGAACACTGATTCTGCCGCCTCTGCCGTCCTTGCCACACCAACACTGTCGTCCTTGCAGTCAGGACTCAACGACAACCTGTGAACTCCATTTAAAATCACATGAGTGAGAAACTCCAGCTCTTCTCTCGCTGCCTCCTTAAGGCTAGCAATGCATGTTAGATGGCAACATGGCATCTAACCGTCAGAGGTCCTACCTCCTGACTGACTGGGGAGCAGCAGGGAGCAGCATGGTTTGAACTGCTTTCTACTGCTCTGTGAAGGGAATTCTGTAGTGCAGAAGTTCTCACATTTTAAAAAACATAATAAAATACTGAAGCGGATTTAGCATATGTTTACCAATAAAAAATTATAAAATTTCTCCCATTGTACAGCTTAAGAATGAGCCAACGAAAGAGTGGTAATACTGCCAGCCGCGCCAGGTACCCATCCAGCTTCCTGGAACCTGCTAAGAAACCTTTGTTTTCTGAGTCATTAAAGTTTTCTAATCTGCTTCATGTTACAAATTTGTTCCTAACTTTGAAAACTGCATGAAAAATTACTAGGTTTGAGGTTCAGGCACACCCGGAATTTTTTTTTTTTTTTTTTTTTTTTTTAGTATTTTGTTTTTTTAGTTCTGACATTACACAGTAGTGAGCAGGAACCATAGCACAGGAGCCATGTTTCCATGAAAAGCGTGGGTAATATAGAGCAAATTTCATTACCAAGTAGAATTTCCTTTTCGAAGAACTCCTAGGCTTCATTTGTCTTCTCTTCAGACAGTTGCTCGCTCTCACTCTTGCTCTCACTGGCCTTCTGCTCTAAGCTGCCTGCCTGCTGTGCAGCTCCGTCCTCCACTGTACCATCAGTCTTGGCTGCTGCCTCAGGCTCAGCTTCCTCTGCCTCTTCTTCCTCCTCCTCTTCCTCTTCCTCTTCTTCTTCCTCCTCCTCCCCCTGTGGGTTCTCACATTCCTTTTCTTCCTGCAATTCTTCCATCTCTTTATCCTCTTCCTCCTCCTCCTTTTCACTGTCTTCATCCTCTTCCCTTGTCAAACTTTCTCTCTCGTCCGAGTCAGCCTGTGAGGGAGATGCCCGGGCACCAACATGCTCAGTTGTCAGGACTTCCTGCAGGACTTCTGGCCCAGCGTCTTCCTGCTCCATGGCGTCTCTGTCTTCAGCTCCTCTCTTGCAGTAGGAGTAGCGGTGATTCATGTGCTGAGAGTAGGAGCCTGAGTGTGAGAAGCGCTTGCCACACTTGTCACATTGATAGGGCTTTTCCCCAGAGTGCAGTCGCATGTGCTCAATCAAATGATGCTTGTGTTTAAATGCCTTTCTACAGATTCCACACTCGTGAGGCCTCTTACCTGCAAGGTAAGAACGCAGCTATGAAACAGAATACTGGCAGAAGTAAACAGAGTGCTTGGGAGCATGAAGGGACTTCAGACTGTGAAAGGGGAGGGTTTCAGTTCCATGCTCCAGAAACTGGCAGGTCCCCAACCGTACTTACGATAATACTCCACTTTATTTTTTCTATGTGAAAACTCAAGGCTATCCACTGCTTTGCAGATGAGGCCAGGGCTAATTACATAAAGCTGAAATGCCAAAAATCCATACGTCAGGACCACATGGCAGAATGTTTAAAAGTGAGGCTCCCATAAGCCACGGTGACAATCTCAGGAAGAGGGGGCTTCCGTCGCATTTTGATGACTCACAGATCTTTCTACTTATGAGCAAATTCACACAAATGTAGAGATTATGTGGAAGTTCTTTATAACATCTAAAAGCTTTTCCCCACAGGGCAGTGATCTTGCCCCTGGTGAGTGGGTGTGTCCTGAGCAACACTGGACCACAGAGCGACAGCTGCCATAACCAGGACTGCCATTACTAACTACCGTGCTAGGATCCAGTCAGCACTTAAAAATCCAGAAATGACTTTAGACATTTCTTTTTATAGCAAGGATGTCATTTTAATTTTGATATTACTAGCATTTAATTCTTTTTAAAGGGTTAGGAGATTTTCTAATTTTCTCAGTGAGTACAAGTAGAGGGCCATGGTCCCAAGCTTGTGTTAGAGAGGTACAGCTTTCAAGCCCAGTAACTGCCCAAGTGTCCCACTGCAGGGTACAATGAACACTTCTCTATATGTCTTCTCACTAGAGGGAATGAGTTACCATTGTTGGTGAGAGGCTGGGGGTCTGTGTGTGGATACTGCAATGGCAGGTAAGTGCCTGGCAAGAGCCAGAGAAAAGATCCTGGGGATTCATTACAATGAAAGCAGCCTTTCCTCTAGCCATCTTGTTGGCTATGCAGTTCTTATCAGCTAGGAGCCTGGTGCCAAGCTATCCGAAGTCTGGAGTTGTCTGAAAGCTATTCAGGCTTGAGGTCAGTCATGGAGGGAGTTCTCAGGCCACAGGGGTTGGTGCACACTTCCTATCTGGTTTTCCCAGGCCGCAGAGACGCACATATTAGAATAGAACAGCGTGGCTCTGGAGAGAGGGAACTGGGAGGGGCAGGTCAGCAAGCATCTTCTGTCAAAGCCCTCCCTAGTGAAGCATCTTGGGACAGCTGGCCTTTGTCCCCACTGTAATCGGCAACAGGCAAGTAAGGGATGACTGGGCAGAATAAAACATCATCTGGGATGCCAAAGTTTGATTCTTATTTTTAAAAAAATCCTTTCAATCACAAAAAATGTAAAAGTCTATTCTTGGCTCACAAGTATCAGAGAGATAAGTAGAGCCTTCTTTGGTTTGCAAGACATTGTTGGTTCTAGATCAGCCTAAGGCGTGTGTATTTTGGGGAGATTTATAGAATCTTAGGGCTGAAGTGGTCTTAGAATCAAGTTCAGTTTCTTATGCAAAAGCTTTCTAAAAAAGCAAAGGTCTTTCTTTTGAACCCTTTAGGTGACCAGGAGGCAAGCCTTGCACCAGGACAGCTGATGCTCACCCACAGCTGCGTTCTGAAGCTGGGTTCTCTTCCTCACACTTCAGCACGCCCTGTGTGCAGCAGAGGCTGAGATGCAGAGAGTGAATGTATGCAAAACACGTGCTCTGTCAGTATAGAAACCAAGAAATTAAAGGCAAACCAGGAGTCTAGGCAGCAGAAGCAGCCAGCCCACTGCGCTGTAGTAGGAATATGTGAGAAGTGGAGAGCAAGGAGCAGAGCTGAAAAGCTCAGATGCTACGGGCATGTTTCCTGTGCACTGGGCCGCAGGCACCTTCAGAAACTCATGCCCATGTTCCCCACACACCTGTGTGCTCATATTTGTGTCTCAACAGTGAGCTGCTCTTCTGAAATATCTTGTCACACAGGTCACATGCATACATTCCATTCTCTGTCTTCCGAGTTTTCTTTTTGGGTGGCGTGGAGTCAGAGTCATTCTGGTCTTCCACAGTGGAGACTCCTTCTGAGCTAGTGTCTTGTCTTTCATCCTAAGGGGAAAAAGAAGATTCAGTGTCAAAGAAAAAAGATTCACAAGAGATAAGGTCAGTGAGATGGCTCAGCAGACAAAGCCACTTGCCACAAAGATGACCAGCACATGGTAGAATGAGAACTGACTTCCACAAGTTGTCTTCTGACCTCCATTTGTGAGTGCTGGCACGTGAAACACCCACTACCAATAAATAAATAAATGTAGGAAAATCAGAAGATGCACAAGAGAGAAACTTCATGTTAGACATGAAGCCCACCACCTGAGCCCAGCGAGCACACACTACAGTGACTACAGATGGCTCCCGGGGCACTAGCACACACTACAAACAGGCCCAGAGAGACACAAATGAGGCTGGGAACAACACAGAAAAGGGAATAGTGAAAACATTCTTCAACTGTACCAAAAAGCGAGGTCATCAGAAGAAGGACAACAATCAGATGGACAACAGCCATATTTACTTTGTTCTGGCAAATTGTGATTTTAGAGTGATTTTGCAGAAAGGTTTAATCAGTGAGCTTGATAATTCATCACTCATTTCCAATTCATCATTTACTATACTTTTCATAAAAATTCTGAGTCTAAGTAAAAATTAAGATGTAGCTTAGATAATGTGTTTAAGCTGCCCCATCCTGGAGACTTCTGTGCCAGCTCCCTTGGTATGGCAAAGAGGGGTTTGCTTTGGTCCTCACTTTCCCTGGAACACGGAGGAAAAGAGTGAGAGGGGCTGAGATTTTTAATTAGGAATAGCTGTCGATAAAAAAGAACCCTTACAATTGTCATAGAATACACAAGACATGACACAGAACCTCAAGATGGTCTCAGGGAAGTCATTTTAGAGGAAGGTGCTTTTCTCAGTGGAATAATCCTGCAGGGAGCCTCTTGCAGACATAGGTCAGCTATGGCCTTTGTGTCTTTCCTACAGTCTCCTAGAGTTCTGCCTCTAAACCCTCTCTTCTCATATGAGTGTCACTAGAGCTTCCAGTGTAGAAGTAACTCTACTTCAAAGCTCTTGATATAGTCAAAGTCACTTGAAATGGTAAAAGCTCTGTTTTCTTTAAAGTCAAATGTGTATCAAGAAGGGCTGGGAAGATGGCAGATAGTGGGCACTCACTGGCCAGCCAGTCTAGACAAAATGGAAGGCTCCAGGGTCAGGGAGAGACCCTGTCCCCAAAATATGAGAGTGATTAGGAACACAGTCACTGTTAGTCTCTGCCCTCTACATGCACACTCATGGGTGAGCACACCTGTATATACACAAGTATACATCACACACGCATGCATGCACACACCTCCACCCCCACCCCAGAAATCTAGTGTCATTGGTCATGGGCATGGTTTCCTCAAGAGTCACTACAATTCTGGGGATGCCCACGAGTGGCAGTCTTGAAGGGTCACAGGAGGCCACAGAGCAAACCTGAGCAGGACGCGGAGCAACTGCAGCTGTGCCTGCAGTAAGATCAAACAGCCATCTCTGGCATTTGATTCAATTAAAGGAACTGATGAAAAAGTGGTGGTATCAAGCCAAGTGGGAGGATTCTGTACAGTGAGAAACATATAGCAACACAGCAGAGTTCTACCAAGAACCAAACAAATCCAGGCCTCCTGAGGTGTCGCACTCCTGGGCCACAGTCATATCTCACCTACAACCAAACACTGTATCTGAGTTCTAAAATACTCTGTTTAACCAAAGGTTAACCTCCTAGCTCCTAACAAAGGGGTTGGCACACGAAGTACCAGCAAACCGTTTCTTGGCTTTATGGTGAATGGGAACATGATTGTTTAATAGTGATCATAAGCAAAGGAGAAACTCACCAATCTGAAAATTTAACTGGAAAACTAGAAATCTGCATGCACACTCATTAACGAGCACCACAACTTTTCTCTTATGCTTCTAAGTTCTACTAGGTCTCCAGCTGAGCACATGTACTGGTTTTCAGAGAATACACTTTCAACTGTGGCTGATGCCTCTAGCTCAGATCAGTAGCAAGGGAAGGTATCTTGCCACACAAGGAAAGCAAACTGATAAGTTCCTTTTAAATATGGCAGCTGTAATATCTGGTTGGTTCTACAGAGACAGAGACTTCTTCACTAGAAAAACTTAGTTTAGTGCTTTACCAACCTGGCTTCCATTTGGCTGGATCACCTTCACTGGTGGCTCCTGCACAGCAGGGCTCACTGTAGCTGAATATGTATATGCCACTTGGGGAATCAGAATGGTCTGCTTGTTGGCGGCGAGTGCCCGCAAGCATGGAACACTGTTCTGGTCTGCAATGGCCACGATCGTGGGTAACTGGGCAGTGACTGTAGGAATAGCAATGTTTATGGGGTTGGCACTTGGTGGGACTACATTTACAACTGGTTCTGAGTCTGTAACACAGCTGTCCTTTTGTGGTTCCTTTTTTGCACAAGACAAGTTCAAGGGTTCTTCCTGGACAGAATACACACTGTTCTGGTAAACACTACTGACTGTCGACCTTTCCAGCGCCTCTCCCTGCTGCTTTGGTAGTGAGAGATCAAGAGGTTCTACTTGGGGGTCCTCCTGGGCACCTTCTGCCACACAAGAGTAACTCTGTGGGTTCCTGGCTGAGGAGAGGTTTAGCGGGGATGGGGATGATGTGCAACTTCTGGAACCGTTAATGGCTGATCCTACTGGTAAAACTGGAGAGCTCGTCATCTTGAGAGGACTCTGTCCACATGTGCTGTCTTCCTGGGGCTCATCTCCATCTGCAGGTTGAGGCTGCTCGTTGGTTTTTGCAGGGATGTTTACTGACCCTGTTCCGGAAGAAGGTGGTTCAGGAGACTGCCCTGGAATCTGTCCAGCTTGCATCTTTTCAAACCACTTTTTAACTACATCCAGTGGTAGGTTCACAGAATCGGCAATCTTTGAGAGCTCTTCTGTGCTCGGCTGCGCGTTCAGAGCATAGTAGGCTTTTAAGAGTGACAGAAGGTTCTTTAAAGGTGGCTGACTGGGAGACAAGTCTCCACTTCCAGCTGATGAAGTGGAGGACTCTGGCTTCTCAGTGGCTGGGGCAGGGGGTGGGGGCTGAGCAGGGTGCTCTGGGTCATAGTGCTTCAGTTCTGGAAGTGCATTGAGGTCCCCTGGGCAGTCCTCACACAGAAGGCAAGTGCTATCATCCCTGGCCCCTTCAAAGCTTTTGTCCGTCTCTGACTTGACAGTAAGATCTTCTGGTAACTTCTCACTTTTGCAGCTGTTTGTAGGGGCTGGGTTTTCTTTCTTTAAATTCTGGGGGACAACCTGAAGTTGGCTGGGCTGCTCAAGACTGTAGTTGATGATGATTTTGGTTGTTCCATCCTGATCAACTAAAGGAAGACTGATGGCAGAGATGACAGAATGGCCGCCCTGCTGGATGGATGAAGCACTCACGGCTTCTTGCTCTTTGGATGCAAGACTGGCTTGATTATTCTCCAAAACTTGTCGTATTACGTTACCATCTACAGCCACTTTAAGTACATTCTGAATGTCACTTAAGTTGATACTTATGGGAGATACCAAACCAACTGTTGGCAGAACAACAGCTTGCACCACACCCTGAGGAGAACTGGTTGCCTGCAATTGGCCACCACCGCTAAAGACCCCATTTTGTAAAGGGGTTGAACAGTTGATTCCTGAAGCAACCACTATGGGTTTGAACTCATAATCCACAGGTTCAGTTTTGATTTGGTTTACAGAAAGCGGTTCTTGAAGGGGTTTATTCTCTATCTTCTGTCGTATCTGTGGGCGTGTAGGACTGCCTGGTGATGTGGAAAGAGATGGCGAGGAACACTGAGATGTCTTGAGCCCTGATCTGGGCCTACCATTCACAGGCATCAAGCTAATACACTTCTTACTGCTTATGTGTGAGCTGTAGGAGCCAGAATGGGAAAAACGTTTCTTGCAGTTTGGGCATTCATATGGCTTCTCTCCTAAACAACAACAAAACAGCAACATTGAATCAGTACATTTTCACCTGGCCCTACAAGAGAAATAGCAATTAAAAACAAGCAAGACTCCTCTGCATGCCCATGACATTATTTTATTTACAGTTAACATTTCAAGTTCCAAAGCTACAAAAATGTTGAGAGCATGAGGAACACTGTGCTCTGGATGGTGAGTGAGCCAAACAGGGCCCCTTCTTACCACACGCACAGCATTCCACCATGCACTGTGACTTCCAATAATGTTCAAATATCAAAAGAACTAGTCTGTCTATTCTCGAGTAGCTTTCCCTTATCCCATTTCATCAATCTCTGTAATGTTAAAATGCCTTTGATTGATAAAAATTCCCACACCTGTACAGCTCCACTGGAAAAGCTTCCCTTGTGGGAGGAAAGGGTGCCTGTAACCTAACTTTCCCAGTGACCAGGCTCTTGAAGGAACTTAGCTCCTCACCCTAGTGGGCATGGTAAAACTTTGTGTTTATGTTCAGATTTCATTTGGTTACTTCTAACATTTGTGTGAAGTGGCAGGAAAACCAGTATGAAGCCAGATAAGCTCCTGCTAAGAGGCCTCTCTTGAAATGCTGACTAGACTCAAGGTGTTTGTTCTCCTTGGCCATCACATAGACTTTGCGATAAACTTTTGAAAAAGATTGGGATAAAGGAAATATTGTTGTATGAGCTTAATTTTAAAATTTTGATTCTAACCCAGTTATGGTTACAGACATCAGCTCCAATAAGGTAGGATTCTCTGGGTCTCACTAGCCATTATCTCTGACAGCTACTCAAGTGTGGGTCACACCTTTGAAGACTGGTGGCTCCTTAGGACATGTGATGCGCTGATCTCTCAGTGAGTGTTACAGTGGAGCTAAGGAAAAGCACCACTAAGGGAGTCTACTGCTGCTGCTGCTGCTGCTGCTGCTGCGGGGTCAAGACCCTGAGGCTGAGGAAAGGTGAGCCCTGTCTTTCTCTCAATGTGGTTATTGAAGGATCAAATATTAGAATTTCGAGGGACTTAAGAAGGCCCCCCTAGAGCTCCTTCAGTGGAGTGCATCTGCATATTTTATCAGTTGATGCTTAAACTATTTGGCACAAGGCAGGTGTCTCCTGCAGGACTCCTGGGGAAGTCAGCCAGGTTCTTTCCCACAGACTGGGGTTAGTTCTGGCTCCATCATGAACCACTTCCTTAATCTTTCCAATCTGTGGTGCTCTAGCATGTGAATACAGAAACTTCCTCACTAGGTGTTATGGAAGGTCATCAGATTTACAACAAAACTTTCAGTATACTCCCTACAAACTGCAGCATTTTCTTCAAAAAGCAATTTCCCCAATAGACAGGCTGAGGGCTGAGCCAGGGCTGCTGTCACTCACGCCCATGCCTTGTCCTTCTCTCCCTTCTGATTCCGCACCCAGCAAGCCTAACTGCTTTTACAAGCAGACCTCTAGATTCAGTACATGTTTCCCTGCAGACTGAGACAATCAGGATCCTTCCCGAGCTTTCTCAGGACAGGGTTTCAGGACTCTGTCCTGTTTATCACCTCTGCACGTAGCCCAGGACATCAGGAATCTGCATACAGGCTGTCAGGAATAGAATTCAATGCTCAGCACCACCAGTACAAGTGTACAGTGGCCATGAAGTAATGGGTGTGTGCCAGTGCAGCTCTATTTACCAAGAGGCCTGTTCTATCTCAGACCAGTTCATCACTGTTAATGGCTGGACAATAGTGTTAGCTTTAATGAGTCACAGGAGTACTCCCTTCTAGACAGCAGGAAGGCAGACATGTACTGCAGAGTGGGCAAGGCCATGGCTTGGAGTTGGATGCTGCTGACAAGGCTCAGGCATGTCATGGACTAGCCTGGTGGCTTTGGGAAAGTTCTTTAAGCATTGTGACAAAGCTCAGGCATGTCAGGGACTAGCCCAGTGGCTTTGGGAAAGTTCTTTAAGCATTGTGAGCCCATGCGTCTTTGTCAGAAGGGGTGTGATACAATCCACCTTATGGGGCTGAGACCTACAAATTAATGGCAGCATGCTCTACTTATCATTTCTTACTGTTCAGAGCCTCCCTGATAACTTCATCACTGTGAGAAAGCACGTGTACAGAATAGGTTATTCTAAGCCAAATCTACTGGGTTGGAGAACTCCTGGGTTCTAACTTCTGGCAGGCCCTTTTACTTTGGATATGGTTTTGCTTTGGTTATGGCCTGGAGTTCTGTCAGAAAGTGGCACTACTAAGCCAGAGGTAAACTTTGGGTTTTCAAGGGTGGAGGTGGGGGTGGTCAGATCTTACTCGAGAATTTCCAGGCCACAGTCCTGAATCTGGCAGTACTCTGAACCTTAGGCAGGCACGCTTTTGTCCTACCTGAGTGGAGACACAGGAGTGTCCATGACACAGCTCAGCTACCAACACAGCCCTTCAGTCCACCAATGCTCACGGATCTGCCCGGGGCTCATAGCTAAAGCTTTATAATGATGACAACAGAGTGACAATCTAGCACAATTAGGAACTCTGATCCTCAACAAAATGTAAAAGGTAAAGAAAAAAAAACCTAAGAAAAAAATCACTACAGATGTTCTCTGAAGAGTGTCCAGCTCAGTTGTTATGAAGCACCACAAAGAGCGAGTGCTTTCCAAGCCTCCAAAAGGAAGAATGTGAGGTTGTTTTCTTTTTAAGTTTCAAATCAATCTCATCTGAAATTTTGTAAACTCTAAAGAAAATGGGCCCCGTGAGATGACTCCGTGGATAAAAGTTCTTTCCACCAAGCTTGATGACCCGAGTTTGATGTTTGAGATACATGTAGTCAAAGGAGAGCTCCAACCCTACCTCTGCAAGTTCTGCCCTGACCTCCACAGGTGTACAGTGGCACACACATGCACATCTGTGCAGCCAGGCCTTTGCTGGTGCTTGGAGAAGCCCTGCCTCAAACTCTTCCTTGGCATAAACCAGACTTTCAAATTGCTGCACACTTGGGCTGTATCCAAGTGGCCACCCTGGAGAAACACATTTTCTAAAGCACACCGGGTAAAATTGGTAACATTTTAAAACCTGGGTAACCCTGGTAGCCTCTATTGAAGAATCTGATTAAAACACAGAAACCCTACCACAGTTTCCTATAGTATTTAAAATAATTCTCATGATGCAAGAAATCATATTTTGTTCTTTAAAATTCTTTAAAGTTATTTACTTTTATGTATCCTGGTGTTTTGCTTACATGTATGTCTGTGTGGATGCTGGAAACCCTGGAATGAGTCCCAGACAGTTGGAAGCTGGATATGGGTGCTGGGAATTGAACCTGGGTCCCCAGAGACCAGCCAGTGCTCCTAACCTCTGAGCCATGTCTCCAGCTCTCATAATTTGTTCTTTATGATGCTTTAAGGAACATTTTCCATGGAACGAGTTATCAGGAAGGGGAGTCCCAGTTAATATTTCTGAATTTGTATTATCTGCTTTATTAAAAAAATGTATTCATGCCTCATATTAGAGAAGTTGAAGAATAAGACACGCAAACTCTTGAGTGGAGAGTTTGTGTTCCCTGAACTGGCCTCAATTGGTGTGTGCTGGTAAGTGTCAACGCACAGTCTTCTTTCTCATCATGTAAACTCACTTCCTTACTGAGATAGCTTTGGATCACCAGTTTCTCTATTAGATTTCTCTATTAAATGTCAATGTTCTGTTTTGAGAGCAGTATTCAATCTTTGGAATAAGCTATACATTCCAACTTTGTACCATTAGGAGAGCTGTATAAATGCTGGTATAAAATTACAGCATAAATCTTACTCAAGTTTTTCTTACTTTTGTTCTTTAATTCTAATTTTTACACTTACAAACCCTCTTTTTACCTAACATTTCAAATGATTTCTAATATGAAGATAGATTATTTATTAATCAGTGATCACTGTTCAGTAGCACAGGGGCTAAGGAACAGTACAGTGTGTAGGCTGCAAGAGATAACCTATAATTTCCAGAAACATAAATAAATAAATACATGAAAATAGATAAAAAAGTTTTCTTTAAGGATCCTGGTTTGAGCATTTTCTTTCTTTCTTTCTTTCTTTCTTTCTTTCTTTCTTTCTTTCTTTCTTTCTTTCTTTCTTTCTTTCTTCTATCTTTCTTTCTCTCTCTCTCTCTCTTTTTTTTTTTCGAGACAGGGTTTCTCTGTGTAGCCCTGCCTGTTCTGGAACTCACTCTGTAGACCAGGCTGGCCTCGAACTCAGAAATCTGCCTGCCTCTGCCTCCCAAGTGCTGGGATTAGAGGTGTGCGCCACCATTGCCCGGCTGATTTGAGCATTTTCAAGGAACAGCTTTGACACATTTATCACTAGGATTAATTCAATGATTGATACAGTAAAACTCCCAGGAATGCAGTTGCAAAAGAGAGACTGAGCAAGCAGCCCTCATAGAACCACCGCCAGCTGGGCAGCACCAGTGCTCTCCCCATCAGGGGTCACAGGACAACCACAGCAAACACCAAGTCCTCAATTCCTCGGCTTTGTCACTAAAATTACTTATATAACAAAGAATGTATCAGATTTTAATCAAAAACCAGACTTTACAGTGTGATATGGGATTGCTAAGTTTTCGACATTAATCTAGAAAGCAATGCAAAACTGGTGTGTAATAGGAAGGTGACGATTCTGGGGAATACACTTTTTTTTTGAATTCTTATATATGCTACAACTCTGTCCTTGTGCTGCCTTAGCTCTCTGGGTCCACACCATGAGTTTATTAAGCTCCTTTTCTGTCTTTTATTTTTTTCATGTAAAGCTATCTTGACTTACATTCTATTCAGAAAGAAAAATGGAGTTTGCTTTGTTATATACTTTAGAGATTAGACACTAGTATTATTTAAATGAAAAGCATCAGGAACTTCTGACACCCATGGAACCTGCAATGACAGATTTCTCACTGGCGGAGCTGTCGGGGTAGCCCAGGGAACAGAAAGAAAGCGCATACTCACCACTGTGAATCCTCAAGTGCTCTTTCAGGTGGTGTTTGTACTTGAACGCTTTCCCACATTCAGTGCACTTGAACTTACGGTTACCCCCAGACTGTGTCACATGTCTCTGCAAGAAAGAACTGGCATTTTATGTCTGACAGTCCAGGTAAACTGGATATTAATCTGTTACAGATCTGACACTGTAGCAGTCAGAGAGGACACTTAGCAAAAGCTGAGACATACATTTTATTAGGATCTAGAGATGGTCTTGTCTGCACAGGGGATTGCAGACGAAGGCAAACACTGTACAACACTCTTTAGTTAACAGAACAAGGACCTGACTGGAGTGCCTGGCCCACTCCAGTAGGATGGATAGCTCTTGTATATTTCCCGTTTCTGAATTGGACTTCAGTTGTATCAGTTGTGTGTGCTCCCTGCTGTTAGGACTTTTCATATTACCCCTTGTGTCCTTACTACCTGGTCTGACATACAACAAAGTGGAAATACGTATCAAGTGCATACCTTCATAAGACATGGAAATGCTCATCCCTTAGCACAGTATGATTTCCAAAGGCCTGAAAGACCAACATTCCATAATGGTTCTCAAGACCTCTCATCCACCCTTCCTTACACCGCCCCATACTATCATAGCTCCTTTCAGTTGACATCCACTAGGAAAATCATCACAAAAGAGGCCATCATGGTCACTGTGGATTTTAAGAGTTTGTTTTTACGGTGTTGCTTCAGCTTTGACATCTGTCTGTTCTTCGGCAGGGTCCTCACTGCTGAGCCAGGAGGGAGGCAGCAGTCATGTCGACATCTCTATCCCTCAGCCTTCACCATGCTGTGGATGCACAGCCTCAAAAGCAGAGTGTTCTATGCGCTTTCCCTGGATAGCCTCCTCTCCCTTTGTTTCCGGCTGCCTCCCACCCTCAATGGTCCCTAAGACTTCCTCATTAGGTCACTGCTGCTGAAAGCCCTGCTCTCCCCTTCATTCCACATTCCCTGTTACCTCTTATTATTGCACTCTGTGAGTGATGTCAAAGTCCTGAGAAACATGCTGACTGTCTCTTCTTTCCTGTTGATGTTTTCTAGGGATATCCGTCAACTTGGCAAACTTGGCACCAACACTCTCTATGGGATAAGTGGCCTGAATCAGGCACCTACACAAAGTCCTCACATCCAGGTGTATGTGCCTAACCCTGTGACATAAGGAGTTGGCCACGGCTGGCACTCAGGCCTGTGCCGCAGCATCCTGGGAAATGGTTTGTGAAGTCAGTGTCAAATGCGTATTAGCGTGCTGTTGGCTGACCAACGAAGACATTATAAAAAAGAAGAATTATTAAAGTTCCTTTCATTTTAATTTTAAATATAAAGCCAGCACTTTAGGTGTTACCTACAGTTAAAATAGTCAGTTTGTACTTCTACAGAGGGAGCATGATGATACAGAATTAGAATAAGCCATCAAAGTTGAGTCTTCAGGCTAAAAGTTCTCAAACTTAAAGCTTTAGAGGAGGTAGCTTCCCTTACAAGTGCAGATAACCCACAGTAGCTTATACTAAGTGAACTGTTTGCCTTGAAGAAAACTAAAAAAATAAAGCTCTCCCCCAATTTTGTTAGAGCTGAAGGCAAGTGGTTTAACAGGCAGCCAATCGTTATCTTCCTCCATAGATCACGTCAACAGAGTTAATAGCCGCACAGACCCTGAGGGATACTTGTTATGGTTTATGCAGAACAGTTAGGTTAGGATGCAAGGCTCACAGGAAGAGAAAACTCACAGAGCAGGCAGCTTCCCTGAGTATCCAAGTGCCCCCCTCCCCAAGCTCCAACCCAGCCCTGCCCAGCCTGGGAAGATGGCAGCCTACTGCTTCTTTCACTTACTTGCTCTCTTCCTGACTTATGTGATGTCATATGGCGTTCAAGCTGGGTTCTGTATGCGAAGGTGTAGCTGCACAGGGAGCAGCTGAAGTTGTCCTCGTTCTTCTCATGGCGGTACTTAATGTGTTCTTTCAGAGAGGTAAAGCGCTTGTAGCCTCTATCACAATATGGGCAAGTGAGCAACTGGGAAAACGCATCTGGTGTTCCTGTGGAGGGAGAGACACTGTTACTGAAAGCACCCACGGAATCCAGCCACTCACCACTGGATCCCTAGGCCACAAGCACCCAACAGCAGTGCTGCTCTGGTTACACCTGCCTCCAAAGATGGAAGGGTGGATGTCACCTCCGTGCACGCAAGAGAAAAGTGTGACAATAAATACAGGTTAAGTAGGTTAAACGTTACGCAGCAAGCAAATGATTAATTCAGCATTCAATCATGGCTCTAATCCTCCCATCTCTGAACCATGATTCTTCCCTTCTTTTGTGTGGTTAGCTGGAGAACAGGACCGAGTTACAGTGACAAGTGCACAGCCTGTACTGGCCACACAGCTGCACAACTGTGACAATTCCATAGCTTGCTTGGCACTCAGTCTTCTCTTCTTCTTCACAAGTGAATAGTTTCCAAGTGCCCTGTAGTCAGGGGTGGCCACATGGCTGAGTTCACACCATAAAGGGGCAGTACATCCAGGGAGGTGGTGGGAACATCATGACTGAGAATCCTAAATAGGAATATTTTGCCACTTTGTACTACTCTGAGCAGTTTCCCACATTTCATTTATTTCTCAAATAAATTAGTTCGTAAGTGATAGTTTACTGTGAATATACTCTCTACTCTCTTTAAATCCTTAGAAAATAGGTGGCCTAAGGTATTTTGCTAACACTTAGGATGCTTCATCATAAGCACATAGTGCTGTCCTTGAGTTCAAGTCCACATGAACTAAACATCTCACTTAAAGACCAGCCTACAGAGGAGGGACTAAAAACCTGAACTTTAAATGACTAGCTAAGCATGTTGAAATGTTTGCAAATCAGTGAGTGGAATCAAATAGCCTGAGCTCCAGATTTCATTATGGCATCTTTACTACTAGCTTGCAAGTACACTTGACATAGAGGGTTTGCTTAGGCATCATCCTAACAGACTCTCTTCTTTTGGAGATACATGTTATGTTTTGCACAGGGTGATGGGAAACCAGCATTTTGAACTCTTTTCACTTGCCAGAAAGCCCATCATGCCTTACAGAGTTTCTGTGGCTTTAATGCCAAGAGGTGAAATCTGTTCTGGCTGTGCCCTGGCATGGCCATATCCTGTGGCTCCATTAACCAAACTGCTCTCACCCCAGAGCTCTGTGTGCTCACTGCTTGCTATGGCTTGTTTTCATGATTAGTCTTGCAACCAGGAATCAAACTGTTAATGAGTTGGGAAAATGACAGGTTGATCATGATATCTGAGCAGATTTATTTTCATTTTCATAAATCAATACATTAGATTCTCTTAAACATGAGGTATGAATTTATTTTTTTTTTAGGTCACTATCAAAAACCAATAAAAAGTAAATGTGAATTTGTTTTCAGAATCACAGAATGAGGAGCGGGGGTGAGTTAATCAAAACCATGGATGTATGAAAAGCCTTACTAATTAATAAAAATAGAATTTAAAAGAGAACTCTGAGTAAAAGCAGCACGCCCAGGTGGACCACGCTCCCCCAGAAGGCATGCACATTAAATGAGCCATATTGCTTGGTCTGATGCACTGCTGGTCAGGAAGGGTTTGGAACTCTCCAGAACACAGGCTACTGCATTCATTACTCTTGGTTGTGCATCAGAGCTAGATGCTAAGACCCTAATCCTGAAGATGCCATACACTTTTGTTTCAGGACATAGAGAAATTAATCTCAAACTAACTGGGAAACTTCCTGCTGGCTAGCTTTCATAATACTGGAAGATACTATGTAGGTTATTAGGGAGGGAAAGCTGTCAACCAACTTACCCCTGATAGAACCAACATGCTAGGGTCCTGACCTGCCAGGAAGGATGCTCCAGCTGAGAGATGGTGGCATGACTGCTCTGGGGATAAGCAATAGCTTTTTGAGGCCTGTTCATGTCTAATTCTGTCAACGTGGTCAAGCCTATGGCTGTGGAGGTCCTTGGTGCTTGGTGGGACCCTGTCACCACTGTCTTGCTAAATGACCATGCTGTCAAGCTGCCTTCTAAACATTCCTGCTCACACTTCGGATTCTACCAACTGAGTTACAGCTCAGTACTCTTTTCTTTTTTCATACCGTCTTTTCTCAATTTCCTCCAAAAAGTTCAAAGGTTTGAATATTAAGCTCAATCTATCCACTCAACTGAAAACCCTGGAAAATTAGAGATGAGGTCAAGAAATTAAAATTCCTCAAATCCTTGAAAATTTGGAGTCTGTTCCTAGTTTCAGTGCAATATGAGGAGAAGTTACTCAGAGGAACGTTCGCATGGGATCTGCACTTGATCACTGTTCTTGGGAGGGGAGTCTGGCAGCTGACTTCTGTTTAGGAGTTCTGAGCATATTTTGATTGTGTTTTCCATTTCTTTACTCACTGGGAATTCATCCTGGACTAAAGCAGATCCTGAGAAACAATTGTGCCCAAGTTTGTGTGCTTTCAGTCAACCCATCATCTTTTCCTTGCTAAAGCAATAACAACAAACAAACCAAAACAATCAAAGGACAGAATGGGCAAAACTTGTCCTCACTTCTGCCAGCAGCTGCCATCTCAGTGGAAGGTGACCCAGGCACCCGAGCCGCACCTGGCTTGTTACTCTCTCTGTGAGTAGCCGACAACTCCCTGCTGTACTGATTCTCCTCATGAGTGCCCACAGCAAGAACCTGCTTCTCTTAGGTGTCCCCTTTAGAAGAAATGTGCTCCCATAATAGAGGAATAGAAACAGCAACCCTTTCTTTATCCTGAGAATGAGGACCACGTGCTAAGCTGGGCTCACCGTTTTCGTCATGGCCGCTGGCTTCTGGCGTGCCCTGCCGCTGGTCTTCCTCAGGCGCCTCAGGATAAATGACTGCGGTGTCTTGTTGCTGCAGGAACTCTTCCACATTCGGATCATGGTTTTGCTCATCTTCTGCATCTGAGTCGCACTCATCATCTTTTACTGAGAGAAACACATTCTCTATAAAAAGCTATTTTACCACCTAATTGTTTTTCAAGTTTTTCAAAGTAAGAATTCATTTATCATGATAGAACATATGATCCTTCTTGAAACTGTAGGGCGCATACCTGAAAGCTAAAAATGTATTCTACTTATTTTTGTAATCTGTAAGTCATTTGCTTTAGATTCAAGTGCTGTGAATGCTGGAATTTCCAAAGCCCCTTATGCTTCATCTCTTTACAATAAGCACAACTCAGACAAAGTGGGAGAGCTTAGAGAGCTTTCTCACTTAATGATAAATCAAGGGAAATCTACCTTTGTTGTCTCTGATTACCACAGTCACCTATTAGAACATTTAAAGTTGTGCATTGGCTCTGAGTCTCTCCTCTCTCTCTCTCTCTCTCTCTCTCTCTCTCTCTCTCTCACACACACACACACACACACACACACACACACACACACACACACATCCACCCACACACCATATACACACATGCCCATCATCCTTTCAGCTGAGTTGTGTAGTTTTTCTTTTTTATCATTTTGGTTTTTCGAGACAGGGTTTCTCTGTGTAGCCCTGGCTGTCCTGGAACTCACTCTGTAGACCAGGCTGGCCTCGAACTCAGAAATCCGCCTGCCTCTGCCTCTCAAGTGCTGGGATTAAAAGTGTGTGCCACCACTGCCTGGCGTGTAATTTCTTAGAAAGCAGATTCCGTAATCAACTGTAGCTAGACATCCGACTCAAACGGTATCAAATGTGCTTTCCAAACAAAGCCATTTCCCTGGTTTCTGCCTCTATTGTTTAATTTAACCATAGCACTACGGAAGAGATGTTTTTCCTGAATTCAAAGGTTTAAGAGAATCAGAACGTGCATCCTTTGGAATGGTGACTGAATCTGTAGGCAGCACTGCTGCCCCACGGTCCCTGCTCCCCCTCCCTCGCCTGGCTCTGAAGGACACAATCGGACTCCATGCTGTGGCTAATGAGCCTACAAGGGTTGACACAGGCTTGCTCTGTGTAGCCTCTGGCTGTCCTGGAACCAGGCTAGACTTTGTTACAGACTTCAGGGTGAATCTGTAAAGTGTTCTTTCCTGGTAGACTGTGACTGGCCCTTGCTAACTCAGATGCTGTCGTCTTCTTTAAAGTGGCCTTTCTGTGTCTTCTGCATAGTAGAACTGACCTTCCTTGGGTGGATCCCTGTCTAAGATGTGAGAACCAATGGTACAGTGATAGCTGTCACTAATGTTTTAACTTGTTAATACAGCCGATAAGTAGTCACTTAACTTTTCTCTTACTGGGAATGGTATCATTTACTCCATGCCGGTCAGCAGCACATTGCTCATCCTCTCCTGTCCTGGGAGCTGTATTATTCACCTGGGAGCTGTTGGTTCCTATGAGATTGGAGTCATGGTCTAGAAGTACATGGGGATTCTTTGCAGAGGTAAGCCTGATAGTTGTGGGTTCAGTTCCTCAATGTCATCTGTGTGTGTTCTCAGCATCTGACAGCTCTTCTTGTGCTTGACTTTCATGGGATCCTTTGGGTTCACTCTCTTATATGGAAAGGGAGAAAAGGGCATATTCCTTCTCTGTTCATTATTTTACAGAGACACTCTCCAGGCACCAAAGGAGAAAGTATAAAATTAATCATGACATAAAAACAAAGGCTTCCCTGTTTCCATGAGTCTCTGTGAGGTGTGAAGCATGTGACCTGAAGTATGTGGAGTCTAACCTGGAAGCTGAAACCAACTATATAACAATATAGATGGAGGAAGTACGCAACATTTTTTTTTTTTTGCAATGTCCTTATGAACCACACCCCTGACTGCAAGTCAAGAGGCAGAGGCTAGAGAGGACAGTGCACTGTCAAACATCATTAGCGCATCGCTAATTCAGATTTCTGAGTAGCTAAGGGAGCTCCTGGCAGGGCCCTGAGTCCTGTACAGCTTCTACTCACCACATTCTAGATACACTCAGGAAGGGATTTAGATTTTTATGTTATCTTATAGATTACATATAGTTAGGTTCGCCAAGATAGTTATACCCACTTTTCTAGTAGTTGTGAAAATTTATAGGTCTCTATTTTATAAAATAGTAATACTTTACATATTGTGAGTGCACACACACGCACACACACACATACACACACATACACACACACACACCACTGCAACTTAGTTTGTTTTTAGTGTCTACTTTGCAGAATTATGCAATCCATACCTTACATTTCAGGAAGGTCTGTATGGTCTAACAGTACACTGAGTCTATAACCACTCACTTGGTGACAGAGATCTTTATAACTTATAAAAGGGACATCAATCATTTATATGATCTTAATCTTGGCTCCTTGATCCATTGATCTATACAAAATATATTTATTATATACCTTTAACTTATAATTTATTTTTTATACATTTCCTATTAAATCCTTTTTTT
Source organism: Mastomys coucha (assembly GCF_008632895.1). Lineage (NCBI taxonomy): Eukaryota > Metazoa > Chordata > Mammalia > Rodentia > Muridae > Mastomys > Mastomys coucha. The sequence continues at coordinate 2,511,690 of NW_022196895.1, read as the reverse complement.
TTATAAATCCCTTAATATGTATACTGACACAATTTGGGCTGAGAGGCTGAAGGCATGCTCTGCTCTTCTTACTGGAAGGCTGTGTCTGCAGACTGAATAGGACATCCATGACTGGTTGTGCTAAGTCAGGCTACTAGGAAGAAATTTCCTGGAAATTGGGTAAAGTATCAATCAAAGCATAGTGCATGAAGAAACAAAAGGATTATTAAATGTACAGGCAAAATTCTCAAATTAATCATACTTCAATTTCACTGGCCAAAAGCAAGAAAAGGGCTTGGAATGAAAAGGCCCTTCAGTCTGCTGGAGATAAGAACTAGTCAGGTCATCTGGTGGTACAGAAAGTGAGTGAACAGTCCTAATAAAGGACTTAGATTTAGTTGGAAGTTTGTGATAAAATGTTAAAATAATTTGTTGGCAAATAAATGTATCTTATGACCGTGCACCCTCTCAAAGCTGTATAAAGAACGAACACAGTTCAAACAAACCACTGACCCCAGTTATCTCACCTTATTTGAGAATAAGGTGAGCTAGTATTGACGAGATCTGGAAACACAGCATGGCAAACAACATCACAGGTGTGGTGTTGTGATTCCAACTGCAGGAGGTTGAGGCAGGAGGATTATCATGAGTTCTAGGCTACCTTAGGCACTCAAGTGAGACTCTGTTTCAAAATCTCCAAGAAACATAAAATAAAAGGAAAGGTGTGAAGAGGTGGAAGAGAGGAGAGATGGGAGGGGAAGGAGGCCAGGGACTGCAGGGCTCCTCAGGCCGGAGAGGGAGGGCCATGCTAATCCCAGTTTATGACTGAACCCAGTCTGCGCCATGGATCAAGGCACTCTCAAAACACCAAAAAGTAACATTAAACTACTATATAAAGTAACTAAAAATGTTTCATCTCTTTTATTCTCATTTATAGTAATACTTTTTCCTGAGACAGAACTTAGCATTGGTTGTCAAGGTGCAGAATTACAGGGCTCTGAGCACAGATTATAGACAACAGACATTTAACACAAAACTAAAAGGTTTATCTAGCCCTCAGTATGAAGCTTTCAGAATTTATTTAGAGGCATGTCTAATATATTTGTATATTCATATATTCCCAAATACTGCCCATTGAGTTTATATAAGGTTGTTTGTGTGCAGTTGAAATTAAAGAATTTCAACCTTACCTGTGCATGTGTTTGTATAGAAATATATTCCCAAATCTAGTCTGTTGAGTTATATAAGGTTATTTGTGTGTTACCTGTGTATGTATGTATATTCATATATTCTCAAATACCGCCTGTTGAGTTATATAAGGTTGTTTGTGTGTATGTTTTCAGGGCTGATCACTTGTCACTGAACAACCAATGCAAATTTCCTTGCAGAGAAATATGATGGCTGATCAAAAATATTTTAAAGCAGAAACACGTATTATGTTAGCATACAACTCGATACACAGAAGTCAAGTATGCTAGAAACTATTTAGGTTTTAATATAAAATCCAAGATCTGGAATGATCATTAATAAGTTTGGATACTATAAAACCTGGATGGCACGTAGCTCTGGGCTGCTCTGAGCACTCAATGCTGTGCTCCTATAGTTGTCAGCATTGTGCCTGGCATGTGGGACCTGTTGTTACTGTGTGTCAGCTATCTTTGTTAAAGCAGCGCTCACCAGATGAACGTCCTGACTCTACAGTTGACATCCTTCTCAATAAAACCTTCCCAAAGTCTTCGGGAAAGCACGGCTGCTGACATAGGTGACTTGACACTAGGGTCTGTATGACACTCAAGCCTACTCTCACTGTGTTCATGGATTTACCAAACTTGATTTCCAGCTGACATGAGCAATTGATGTTTATCCATCTATTTCAAGTGTTTGGAAGTGCACATGACAAAAAGGTCAATTATGAAGCAAATTTCCTACAACTGTATGCAAATGTTAGAGTGATGGACAACTCCTCAGCCTTCAGCGATAATTCGGTTTTTCCTTAGGTGAGACAATTCAGCACTGGTTGTCAAAGTGCAGAATTACAGGACTATCAGCACAAACTGAAGGGAGCAGATATTAAACACAAAAACTAAAACATGTAGTTCTCAGTATAAAGCTTTTCCTCTGCAGAAATCTTTACCTTCTAATTTTGAAGCTTTGTGAACTATTAGCTATCTAAACATCAATGGGATGCTTGGTCAATAGTTCTCTTAATGCATGAACAGCTAAAGGAGGTCAGCTGTAGAGGAGGCCTGAGATCATTCCGAATGGATTACAGTGACTCTGCAGCCATTCCCCAGACACCAAGGATTAAGCAAAAGTGAGGCAAACATAAGGTTTTCTGTTCACTATGTAGCCCTGGCTAGCCTTGAAGTGTCTACACCACCATGCCTGTCATCAGGCTACCTCTTGTGCAGCATCACCCCATGTAAGTCTCCAAAGCTCCACTGCCACCCTTCCCCTCAGAGCCGCATTCGCTGGAATTCATTAAAAGTCTACCCGCTCCTGACTCTACTCATGTTCTACTCTAGACTAGATGGAAGGAACAGCAAAGCACATTTTGGATCCTCTAGGGCAGTAGCTTTTAATTTGTGGATCACAACCTCTTTGGGGCAAATGACCCTTTCATGGACAGGGATTGCCTGAGACCATCAGAAAACACAGATATCTACATTAGGATTCATAGCAATAGCAAGATTACAGTTATGGAGTAGCAACAAAAATAGTTTTATAGTTTGGGGTCACCACAACATGAAGAACTGTATTAAAGGGTCGAATGTTAAAAAGGTTGAGAACCACTGCAGCAGAGGGACCTTCTTTTAGGGGGAGGGGCCCAGCATTTTGGCAGCCACTCTGGCTAATACACATGATTTTTTGAGGGAAGGAAATCTATGTATTAGTTCTTCAAACTGAAAGAATTAATTTTTACAGTAAAGACCAAACTGAGATAAGGCATCATGAGCCTCAGCTATGGATGTGTGGTTTGCAGAGTATTCTGTCTAGAAGACAGAATGAGCCAGCGCTGGTGGGATGGTATCCACCAATCACCAAAGTTATCATTTACGGCAGCAGACAGCCTTCACAGAAGTGTTCACTAGCATTCATGTTTTACTCAAAACAAAGACCTTAAATACTTCATATTGCATTATTATTTTAATAATATTAAATGTCAAGTTTAATTATCCTATATTATCTTTAGGATTGCATGACAAATATTTGATAACAAGCATACCAGAATGCATTATTCATATGGCCAAGGTGAGGGACAAAAGAAAATCAGGCTGCTCATATTACTCATCCATTGTATACTGTATCACTAGTTAATTACTTGGAATTCAAAGATTTACTTTCTGTCTGAGGGAAATGATAATTGTGTAGTGATGATGCTTATGGTTGGACTCCTGTGCTGGTCACTTCCAAGCCAGTAATCATTTATAAGAGGCCATGGATGGCCCCAAAGATGCATTTCAAAGTCAACAAACCTTAACACATTTTAATATATATATATACATATATATATACACACACACATATATATGTATATACATATAAATATATGATTAAAAACAGAATAAGTGAAATAACATATTGTAATACCTAACTCAAGGCTGTTTATATTTCACATATATATGTATATGTATGTATATATATGTATATATACATATATATATAATTTTATGGGAAGTACATCTTAATATTCACAGTTCATTGGTTTGGTTTACATCCTAATGGCCCTGCCTCGCTTATAGGCCATGGGAAAATGTTTGATGCTAACTTGTGTAAGAGATGACTGAAGGCTCCCACTCACTCCTTTGCTCCGTAACTGGTGTCTGAACCCATTACAGCAGGATTGCCCAGCTTGGGAATAAGTCCTTTGGGTCCTAGGAGCAAGCCTCCTTGTTTACTGGAACTGATTTTCATTTTTGTCTGCACTGAGTTCACACGATAAAAGCTGATTCTTGTTTTCTGTGACACGCTTACTCTTCTCATCAACACTTATGAGCAACACTGGTAGGTAACTCAAGACACTGCTTATTTTCTGTCTTTTGCTTTCTGTGGACATATAACTCAAAGCACAACAGTTACTAACTGCTCGGTTCAAGGTGGTCACAAGTTTTGCACTTTTCTAACTTTGATAAAAACATCATGAACATTCAAAGTGTCACCTGAAGACTTTTAGACTATCCATAGATTATACTCATCACATGTACAGAATGGAAAATCTATATTATATAAGCCTGTAATTTTATATTACATTTAAATAATATTACCATCCAGTTTTTCTGCAGTGTCTTGTATGCTAAAATTCTTAACCATTGAAGGAGGATAAGATAAAAGATGAAGAAATACACTAAATTCAGGATGCACAAATGCAAAAGCTAATGTCACAAAGACCTCCCTCAAAGGCAAGCAGTGAGTCCACCCACGCACCCTGCACCACCTCCCTAAGCTTCTGGCCCCAGGATTCCTTGCCCTTCCTTTCCTGACCAAAGCGAAGAACATGGGATTGAAACAGATACACATTCACAAATATTTCAACTTTTGAAATGCAAAAAGGAAACCAGTGTGGATTATATTTTTTTCTTGAAAATTTCCTTTTAAAAATGGGCAGTGTGCTTCCTTTATAAAAATAAAATAAGTCATATTCCTCTGTCATGATATCTCAAAGAAACAAAAGTCAGACCAGTTTCAGATATAATTCTGGAAATATTTTTGTTTTAGAATTACAGGTTCAGTACACTTTATCTGGACTACTCTTGGACCACAGATAATTTAATTTTCAGATTTTTTAAATACTGATATAAACACATGAAATAGCTTTGGGACAGAACCAAATCTAAATATGAAATGTTTGTTCCATATACACCTATACACAGAGCCCTAAGACAATTTTATACAACATTCTTAGAGGACACTTGGGCTGCAGCCAGCTCTGAGGTTGGCTGAGCTTTCCTGTTAGTGGCAATTTGTCATCACACAGTAAATTTCAGATTTTGCATTTCTTACATAAGGAATGCACTGCACTGGGGGTGGGAGGCTCAGGAGAACAGCCTTACGTAGAGGTGGGGGCAGTGCTTATAAATAGCAGAGATTTCCCCCATTTCTTCTCCAAGCCACATGTCTGGTCTCTGGGCACTGCGGGAGATGTTTCACAACATCTGTATATTCCTGACGATTAATATACAAATTCCTGTATATTAATCTTCACAGTAGTCCATTGTATAAGTTAAGAAGCAAAGCAAACGATCCTGGTCAAACTAATACCTTACTAGACACTCAGGAACTTGGGAGCAGAGGCTGAATGTAGGCTGGCCTGACTGTCACACTCTGCAAGGAGCAGGACAGAGCCGCACCCTGTTGTGAGACACACACACACACACACACACACACACACACACACAGCACTGCAGTTTTTCCTTTTACTTCATTCAATAGTATATCGCCTGACAAATTATAACAGAGGTTTGTTTACCTCACATGCCACCTCTGTGTTCAGAATGAGCTAACTATAATATCTGATGTGGAACAGAGTCAATATAAAGATATTATAAATGTATACATTGGGGCAGGAAGAAATGCTGCTTCCTATGTTCAGGTACATCTTAATTATAATAATTTGGGAGTGTGCATCCACAACAGATACAAAGTTAAATAGTGAGCTGATTTTTAACTGGAGCAGAGTATATATCTAATTATAATCAGAACACTCACAACATTAAACAGCAGTTATTTGTACCCCAATCAAATTCCACTAAAGATGTCAGTCAAAGATTTCTTTTGAGTTTGACTGTTGAGAAAAAGCAGTGCCTGCACCCAGGCACCTGTGAGAACACCCCTTCTCTAAGCGCAGGGACTGTAAGCCAGGCACATATCAGCAGTCCTGCCTTCTCCGAGTGTCCTCTCCTCTCCACAGTTTTTTCTTTTGCCTTTTTTTTGAGGAAAAGATCCATACTGTAGCCTCAGCTGGTCTTGAACCTATAGCAATCCTCCTGCTTCACCTTGTGAGTGTTGGTGTGACATTATAGGTATGGCCCACCATGCATGACCAGCAGATTTTCTTTATTTATTAACCTTTACATGAATACTTAAGGATAATAATTATATTATAATATATATACTTTTGAAATAAATATGGAAATGCTGTCTAAAGTAGATAGTTATGAGAAAGAATTCTTCATGCATACTTGCATGCTGTCAAAATGACAATTAGGATTCACAGAATCATAGCAGAGGCACCATGTTTGTTAGTCTGTAAACCACCAAGTACCCTTTCCTCCTTCCTTCTTTTTCTTGGATTTCTTTCTTTTTTAATGTATCTACTTTAAATATAATGATAATATGCCAACTCTGTAATTAAAAAAATGGTTATAGTTATTTATTGTGCATATGTCCTTTAACTGAAAAGCAAAGAAGTTACTACTTGCTAACATATGAACACTGATGTTACTGGTAACATTAGCTTTTGATATTACTGATTTTCTACTTTCAGTTATCACATCTAATGAAAAGTCTATTTGTGATTCAAGTAAGTTATTTCTTCATTTATTCTCCTTCACTGCTACTTGGTGTGAGAACCTGGGCTCTTTTGATGATCATTTCAAATCCTTTAGGGCCTAGTCCCAGAGTTTTATTTATTATTCATGGTTTTATTCTTGGCACTTCATTTTAAAAAATTTATTTTATTTTATTTCATTTTATTGGTTTTTCAAGACAGGGTTTCTCTGTATAACCCTGGTTGTCCTGGAACTCACTCTGTAGACCAGGCTGTCCTTGAACTTAGAAATCTACCTGCCTCTGCCTCCCAAGTGCTAGGATTAAAGGTGTGTGCCACCACCGCCCAGCTTATTTTTAACAGACAAAGTAACAGAGTTCTTGTGTTTAGGTGAGTGCACATATGTGAGTGAAAGCCAGAGGTCTATGTGAGCGCCTTCTTCTACCCCTCTCTTGTTTTGTTTTGTTTTAAAGACAAAACCTTTCTTTCTTTTTTTTCCTTCCTTCCTTCCTTCCTTCCTTCCTTCCTTCCTTCCTTCCTTCCTTCCTTCCTTCCCTCCTTCCTTCCTTTCTTCATTCTTCCCTCCCTCCTTCCCTCCCTCCCTTCTTCCCTCCCTCCCTCCCTTCCTTCCTCTCTCTCTTTCAGACAGGGTCTTTCACAGAACCTGAGCTCCTCCCTTAACTATGCTGACCTCCTGTGGCTCACAGGGATCTCATATCTGCTTTCTCAGTGGTGGGATTCCAGGTGTTTACTTTTTATTTTTCAAACCTAGGTTCTGGGCATCCAAACTCAGGATGTCAGGCTTGTGGGCAAGCACTTTACTAACTCTGCATATGATCTGACAGTATACTTAAGTGACCTTAAAAATCACTAGAGAACTCCTAAGCCTGATAAACAACTTCAGCAAAGTGGCTGGATATAAAATTAACTCAAACAAATCAGTGGCCTTCCTCTACACAAAGGATAAACAGGCTGAAAAAGAAATTAGGGAAACAACACCTTTCACAATAGTCACAAATAATATAAAATATCTTGGTGTGACTCTAACTAAGCAAATGAAAGATCTGTATGACAAGAACTTCAAGTCTCTGAAGAAAGAAATCAAAGAAGATCTCAGAGGATGGAAAGATCTCCCATGCTCATGGATTGGCAGGATTAATATAGTAAACATGGCCATCTTGCCAAAAGCAATCTACAGATTCAATGAAATCTCTATCAAAATTTCAACTCAATTCTTCACAGAGTTAGAAAGAGCAATCTGCAAATTCTTCTGGAACAACAAAAAACACAGGATAGCAAAAACTATTCTCAACAATAAAGGAACCTCTGGTGGAATCACAATCCCGGACCTTAAGCTGTACTACAGAACAATTGTGATAAAAACTACATGGTATTGGTACAGTGACAAACAGGTAGATCAATGGAATGGAATTGAAGACCCAGAAATGAACCCACACACCTATGGTCACTTGATCTTTGACAAAGGAGCTAAAACCATCCAGTGGAAAAAAAAAACAGCATTTTCAACAAATGGTGCTGGCTCAACTGGTAGTCAGCATGTAGAAGAATGCAAATTCATCCATTTTTATTTTTCTGTACAAAGCTCAAGTCTAAACGGAACAAGGACCTCCACATAAAACCAGTTACACTGAAACTAATATTAATCCCTTCTTAAAACTATACCTGGTGAGGAGGGGGGGAAGGGACAGGGGTTTTGTTTTGTTTTTGTTCTTGTTTTTTTTTTTATTTTAATTTAATTTTATTTATTTTCTTTTTTTTCGGAGAGGAAACTGGGAAAGGAGATATCATATGACATGTAAATAAAGAAAATATCTAATAACAAAACTATACCTGGCAAAGATTTTTCTCCTGTTTATTTTGCTGCTAGTTTTTCTTTGCTTTAAGATCTAGAAGTCTCTACTATTTCCCTCATTTTGGGGTTGAAATTTTGGTTGAAGAACTAGAACAGCTGATTTAATAAACACAGAGTGCAGTACAGTGCTGGCATACAGGGTGAACTTACAGTGCAGTACTAGCATACAGTGTGAGCTTACAGTGCTGTGCTGGCTTACAATGTGAGTTTACAGTGTATGTTGGCTTACAGTGTGAGCTTACAGTGCAGTGTTGCCTTACAGTGTGAGCTTACAGTGCAGTGCTGGCTCACAGTGTGAGCTTACGGTGCAGTGCTGGCTTACAGTATGAGCTTACAGTACAGTGCTGCTGCCTTACAGTGTGAGCTTACGGTGCAGTGCTGCCTTACAATGTGAGTTTACAGTGCATGCTGGCTTACAGTGTGAGCTTACAGTGCAGTGCTGCCTTACAGCGTGAGCTTACAGTGCAGTGCTGCCTTACAGTGTGAGCTTACAGTACAATGCTGGCTTACAGTATGAGCTTACAGTGCAGTGCTGCCTTACAGTGTGAGCTTACAGTGCAGTGCTGCCTTACAATGTGAGTTTACAGTGCATGCTGGCTTACAGTGTGAGCTTACAGTGCAGTGCTGGTGTACAGTGTGAACACTAATTGTTCACTGTAGAAGAGATTCTCAGCAACATTCTCTTTCCTGTTTTCTGCAGGCTTAGTACAAGGCAGACTCACAGGGACAGCAATGGAAAGTGTGGTCACCAATTTCCATCCTGGGAGATACATGAGAATTCTCCCTTGGGTTCTCATGTCTAGTTCTGGAAATACAAGGGGAATGAGATAATAAAATCTATTTTCAAATGGACTTTTTTCTAGACGACAACAACAATGTCCATACCTATGACTGGTTAACTTAAATGCTAATCAAGTAATGTGATGGGCTAGGGGTTTGGCTCAAAGGTAGAATCCTTGCTTGATAAACATAAGGACAAAAAGAAGAGGAGAAAAGGGAACTAAGAGAGTATTCCTGAGGCCTTCTGTTCAAAGAGAATAAATAATCAAGAGAAACTTCTTAGATTAAGACTTTTTAAGAAATAGCAAATATTATATGATAAGTTATATATTACTTCTGACCAGTTAAAGGGGCTGTGCTATAATGTTCACAGTAATCAGATGAATCACCAAAACTCATGGAAAATGACAAAGGCCAATCAAGAAGCTTTTACTTCATGAGTTTATTTATGTCATTCCTGAAATGATGGCAAGAGTGAAGCAGTTAGTGGTCACCAGGGGCTAGGGATGCTGGGGCTAGTGATGCTGTGGAGAGGAGGTGGGGAGGGTGGGTGGCTAAAGACACTGAGGAGCCTTGGCATGGATGGAAGTCAGAGCTCTGGGCCCTGTCTGTGAATACAAGTGTCAGTATTTTAGTTGTGGTCTCAATTATAATTCTGCAGGATTGGGGAAAACCCATTTAAAGGGAATGCAGAGTCTCTCTGAATTCTTATAAATCTATAACTTTGTGAAACTTCTATAGATATATAATTACATCAAAATTAAAATTCAATTAAAATAGGTAAAAAATATTGGAAATTTAGAGCCAAAGAGGGAATGCTTGTTATTTTAGCTATAAGATAATTCCTGATAAGGAAAACAAAGATGGCAAACACAGTTCATTTAAGAATCTAAAAGGTTTGCTTGTGAATGGATGGCAGAACTTGTCAAAGTCAGAAGTTTTTATGTAGCACATGTGTTGAACTCTAAAACTCACATTCCAAGGTTCATATGCATCTGTCTGCCATCATTTTAGGTTGTTCATGGAAATTTTCCAGCCATCTCTAAGGGGCAGTGAGGGACCTGCATCAGCTTTTCCATGCCTGGTCCCAACAATACTGACCTGCTGAGGGAAAGCCAATGGAGAAAGCAAATGCCAGCAAATTCCCAAATTCAAACTTAAAAGAGATAAAACTTCAACTGAGAATAATATATTGGTCTCTGTACTTTTCAAGGCTATTCTTCTTTTTGTACTTTGTGTCTTCTAGCTTCTAATAATATGCCAATATCTGTGGCACAGTCTGAAGATGCCTAATTTAAAACTGCAAAAGTAAGTTTTAGCTGTTAGGACATTTTGGGTTTATGGTTTGGCTTAGGTATGCTCAGATGCTTCCTAACTTTTTATGCTAGAAACTTAAGATCTGAAGAAGTGACAGATAGGAAACACTTCAGCTATGGAATACTCAAGCTGTGTAAGCCACTGGAAAATCTCAGCACCCGTAGTTCATGATGACCGGGAGGACCTGCCAACAGGGACAAGGATGAAATGCGAAGCAAGGTTCAACTGGGATGAAGAAGGCACAAACTGGTCCATGTTTCCTATCACATGTTGCTGCTGACAGCTGGGAGAATGGCAGAGCAGGCACCTGTGGATGCTAGGAGGTTAAGTCCAGTAGGCATTCTGGAGAATGTCGTATCCTGTGGCCTGGGTGAGATGCTCCAGTTTAATTTTATGGACCAGAAAGGGGCTCAAAGAAGAGAAAAAATATCAATTTCCCTTCCAGGTTCTTTTGTTACAGCCCTGCAGTGGTTTCCAGGTAGAGACAATGATGACACTGATCAAGGCACCTGCAAACTGGGAGTACGGGGAGCTACCGCCTGACTGAGTCCTCCTCTGCATCTTCCCTTGAGTGCAGCTGCAGGACCACAGCAGCCAAGGAAGGAAAGTCCCAGACCTTTGATTTGATGACTGACAAGGGGAATTTCCAGGGAACCACAAATTCTGGTGAGTTCATGGCAATGGAAATGCTCAGGAAAGTGACCATGTTAGATGATTAGTCAGCTCCTGGCTCTCTACCCAAACTATTGCTGTCTGCATTTGACCACAGAACTGACACAACCAACAGCCTAGGTCACTATCTATTCCACTGACACTGGGTAGCAGGCACATGACAGACCCAAAGATTCTGTGACTGCTTAGCAAACCAGAGCCTACAGAAAACAGTTCACTGCTTACAGCCTACATACAACTGGGTATATTGCTTGCTAAACCCCAAGTCTAAAAACAAAAGATCACAAATCTCACCCTACTGCAAAAGCTCAGGAAGTTCAGGATTCAGTCCAGAATTATCTGGCATATGAAAACCAGCAATATCTTAACCTTCAAGGGAAAGAAATACACAAACCACAACAGTGAGGCAGAGGCTGGGATCATCAGTTAAATATTTTTAGGCATTGAGTATGAAAGTGTTTTAAAAAATAAGGACAAATGCTTTTGTAGGAGATAGACAAAAGATCTGAAATAAGAACTATGTTGGGAAGGGATAAATGGAAGCCTTTAGAGTTAGCTGCCTTTGGTAAAGAAAATAGTGAATCAAAACCATTCATCACATTCATGAAGGAATGGCAGCAATTCATGCCGCCATCGAGTGTTTGAAAGATGCAGGGGTGGTGATTCCCACCACATGTCCCTTAACTCTCTTATCTGCCAGTGCAGGACACAGATGGACTGTGGACAATGACCAGTGACTATTGAAAACTCAGTCAAGTAGTGACTCTGACTGCAGCTGCTGTGCCAGATGTGGTGGCCTTACTTAAGAGAATTAACACATCTTCTGGTATGCAGCTGTTGATCTAGCAAATATCTTCTCGGTACCTGTCCATAAGGACCACCAGAAGCAATTTGCATCAGTAGGCTGGGCGAGCAGTATACCTTTACAGTTTTGCCCCAAGGATATATTAACTCTCCTGCCTATGTTATCACTTAGTTAGATGGGATCTTCATTGTCTATCTCTTCCCAAAAGTAACATATTGGTGCACTATTTTGATGACTGGACCAAGTGAGCAGGAGGTAGCAACCACTCTGGACTCATTGGTATTACATATATGTATCAGAGGATGAGAAATAAATGCAACCAAAATTCCAGGAGTGTCTGCCTCAGTGAAAAATCTTAAGAGTTCAGTGGTGTGGGGACATGTAGAGATATTCATTCTAAAGTGAAGGATAAGTTATTTTACCTGGCCCCTACCACCACCAAGAAAGAAGCACACTATTTTGTGAGTCTATTTGGATCCTGGAGCCACCATGCTTCTCACTTGGGTGTGTTACTCTGGACATACACCAAGTGACTTGGAAAGCTGCTAGCTTTGTGTGGGACACAGGACAGAATGCTCTTCACCAGGTCAAGGTGGCTATGTAGGCTGCTCTACCACTTGGATCATATAGTCCAGTAAACCCTATGGTACCTGAGGTGTCAGTGGCAGACAGGGATGCTGTTTGGAGCCTTTGGCAGGCCTCTATAGGTGAACTACACAGAAGAAACCTTTGGGATTTGGGGACAAGGCTCTACCATCATCTGCAGACTATTCTTCCTTTGAAAGACAGCTCTTGAACTGCTATTGACTGGAAGCTGAACATTTGGTAATACATATGGTAGCCAACATGCCCATCACAAGTTGGGTGTTATTTGATCTACCAAGTCATAAAGTAGAACTTGCATGGCAGCATTTTATTATCAAACGGAATGGCATATATACATGATCAGGCCTGACCAGGTCCTGAAGGCACAAGCAAGTTACAGGAAGAAGTAGCCTGTGACTTGTACTCCCATTACAATGCTGTCTGCTGCCACACATGCACCTATATCCTCATGGGGTGCTCCCTGTTATCTGTTGATCGAGAACACTGAGCCTGGCTTACTGATGTTCTGCACATTATGCAGGTACCATTCAGAAGTGGACTGCTGAAGCATCGCAGCTTCTTTCTGGGAGAATCCCAAAGACACTGGCAAAGGAGACTCTTCAGGCACTACACATGGCCAGACATTTTGTTTGAAAGGAGGAATAGCCAAATGTGTGATTGTTCACAGACTCATTGCTGTAGCCAAATGGCTGGGCTGGATGGTCAAGGACTTGGAAAGATCATGAATGGAAACTTGGTACTAAAGATATATGGGCAAGAAGTATGTGGCTAGATCTTTCCAGATGGGCAAAGGACATGAGGATACTTGTGTCCCATGTGAACGCTCATCAAAGGTGACCAAGGCTGACCTGGCTACAGCTGCTGCTGAATGCCAGATCTGCCAACAGCAGAGACCAATACTGAGGCCCAGATATGGCACCATTGCCCAGGTGGTGGCAGACTGACTGTACTGGACCACGTCCTCTGTGAAAAGGACAATGCTTTGTCCTTGAGAAGATACTTATTTTGGGTTATGGATGTCTTTTCTGCACGTAATGCTTCTGTCAAAACCACCATCCATGGACTTATAGAATGCCTTATCTATCATCATGGTATTCCATACAGTATTGTTTCTGACCAAGGAACTCACTTCACAGCCAGAGAAGGGCAACAGTGGGTCCACACCCATGGAATCCACTGGTCTTCCATGTTCCCTACTATCTGAAGCAGCTAGCCTGATAGAAAGATGGAATGGCCTTTGGAAGACACAGTTACAGTGCCAATTAGGTGGCAACAGCCTGGAGGGCTGGAATAGGGTTCTCGAGAAGGAGGTGTGTGCTTTCAATTAGCATCTGATATATGGTACAGTTTGTTCCATAGCCAGAATTCAAGGGTCCTGGAATCGATGGGTGAAAGGGAATAGCCCCATTCGCTATAACCCCAAATGACCCACTAGGAAAGTTTGTTCTTCCTGTTCCTGGGACCTTAAGTTTTGTTGGCCTGGAAGTTTTAGTTCCAGGGTGGGATGTGGTCCTTCCAGGAGCCACAACAAACATTCCATTGAACTGGAAGCTCAGACTTTCCCCTGGTCATTTTGGGCTTTTGATGCCCTTAAACCTATAGGGTAAGAAAGGAATAAGTGTTATGAGTAGTGTTGATACAGGTTAACAAGGGGAGGAAATTGTATTGCCTCTCCGCAATGGAGGTACGAAGGATGATGTCTGGAGTGCAGGAGATCTTTTAGGGCATCTCTTAGTACTACCATGTACTACTGATAATAACTGCCATGAGTGTTTGTCATAGTTTGTTAAGAATGTGTTTATACAAATACTCATGTTTTCTTTCCTCAATTTCTTTATCATGTGATGTAGCAAAAGAATATCAATGGTTATCATATTTAAGTTTGAGATTCTAAAAGAATGTTCCTTAAGGGACACTGCTACCTATTCTAAGTTTATAAATGCATTTATGATTGTATGAGGGATCGCTATATCATGTTAGGTGTAATTAAGATCTGGTTATGCCGGGCAGTGGTGGCACATGCCTTTAATCCCAACACTTGGGAGGCAGAGGCAGGTGGATTTCTGAGTTCGAGGCCAGCCTGGTCTACAGAGTGAGTTCCAGGACAGCCAGGGCTACACAGAGAGACTGTCTCAAAAAAAACAAAAACAAAAAAAAAAAACAAAAAAAAAATCTGGTTAAATATATAATGCATTGTTGAGTATATGTGGGATAGTTATATCATATTTAGGTGTTGTTAGTATCTGGTTATTGTTTTTATTTAGATATTACTTATGTGATGGCTATTCTTGGTTGTCAACTTCACTATGTCTAGAATTAAGATATAAAGGAGTTTTGCTTAATTTGAAGTAAAAAGATCCACATATAATTTGGATCTTTGAGGTAGGAAGACACGCTTTTATTCCAGATCTATTCTGGGCCACACCTTCTGCTGGAATCCTATTTAAGGACATGGAAGAAGGAAGCTTTTGTTCTTTGTTTGCCTGCCCTCACCTTTTTAACAAGTCCATCCCTTCACTGATTTTAGAGCCTACTTCTTCAGGAGTCCAACATATACTGAAGACCAATTGAAGCACCCAGCCTTGTGGACTGGGCAACGGCAGCATTCTTGGACTTTCTGAGTACAGCCAGGCATTGTTGGACTAGCTAGACTGCAGCTTGTACCTGAAAGTAATCCCAGTAAATACCCCTCTCACACACATAGGTATATGTATGTACACATATGCACACGTGTGTATACATACATATTTACATAGGTCATCTGCCATGTGGCTACATAGCCAGTATGACAAATCTAGCCTGAGCTACATTAGGAATCGAGACTGGGAAGGTAGCAATCAGTGAGGCCCTCTAGGACCCACTGGTGTAAAACATCCGTTGGTGTTGGGATGCATGCCTGCAACCCCAGCACTAGAGGGAGCAGGAGCAGGAGCAGGAGCAGGAGCAGGAGCAGGAGCAGGAGCAGGAGCAGGAGCAGGAGCAGGAGCAGGAGCAGGAGCAGGAGCAGGAGCAGGAGCAGGAGCAGGAGCAGGAGCAGGAGCAGGAGCAGGAGCAGGAGCAGGATGGGAGGATCCCTGGAGCTTCTTGAGTAGCTAGTTGGCAAAGAGCTGAGCTACAGATTCCAGGAGACTCTAAAAGCAAAGACTGGAGCATGACAGAAGCAGAAGTGGTCCAATCTCCCATGTGCAAGCACACCCTGCATAGACATGCATACGTCACAGCCGTTGACACACACAAACACAAACCTGGCAGTGCCAACAACATTTCTGCATTCCTTTTGGAGTAAGGTTTGTCTAGTCTAAAAATCTCACCTTGACTGGGTTAGCCAGAACTCAAAAATGCATCTAATCCAACTTATCAAGTTAATACTAAAATTTATATAAAGAGACTCAATCAAAACTAAACTAAAGTACAATATTAAACATACTAAAATTATCAAAAAGAAGGTATGGAAGTAGAACAGAAAAGTGAAAAAAAACAGAAAACAATAAAATGTTAAAATCCTAAATCCAAACATCAGAAGTTGCGCTGCTAGTCACTCTAAACAAGGTATTACAACGCCGACCTTCTCAGACTATATAGAAACCCAACACATTAACCACCCAATTCCACTCTACCTGCTAGCTACAAAAGCTATATTTTAAACCTAACAATAAGGGCAGTTAAAGTTAAAAGGATGAAAACTGTATTTTACAAGCTTCAATCCAAAGAAAGCTGGAGTGACTATGTTACCATCAGACAAAGCAGTGTGTGTGGAGTAAGGACACTGTAGAGAAACACCACATGACAACACTCAGCCTAGCGGGAAAATGGAACACACAGGGGAGAAACACCACATGACAACACTCAGCCTAGCGGGAAATGGAACACACAGGGGAGAAACACCACATGACAACACTCAGCCGAGCGGGAAATGGAACACACAGGGGACAGGAAGGAAAGGAAGTCACATGCACACAACAGAGACAACCCAACAGCACCGGAAGGAACTCCTCTCACACTAACAACTGATAACTGGGTGGATGAAAAATGAGCAAGGATAAAGAATGGGGCCACCATGACATAAAGCCAGCTCCAGCTGGAACTTAACAGAATCCCCATCCTGCAGTACAGGCACACTCCTACTAGTGCACATCTGATTTGTACATGAAGATCCAAAATATGCAAGGTCATTAGGAGCTAGTGAAGGATAAGGTGCTTGCCATGCAAACATGGTGGTCTGAGTTTAAAACCCTAGCAGCCATACAAAAAGCTGGCCATGATGTCATAAGATTGGGACCCCTGTCCTCAGGAGGGAAAAATTGGGGTCCCTGGAATTTTTGGTTTAGTCATACTAGCATACAGGCTCCAAGTTCAATGAGACAAAGCATAATGCTGAGAGTAACTAAGAAAGGCACCTGATAATGACCTCCAGGCTGCCCACATGTAACACACACACATGCTCACACATACAAGCATACATGCACATGCATACAAACCCACACATGTGCACATACACACATGTGCACATACACACATATACACACAAATATACATACATACAAACACACATACACATGCATACAAAGATTATTCAGGATACAAAATAGTAAATTGTATAGACTGAAGTTCTACAGAGCACATCTCTATGGTCACAGTGAGTTACCCTAGATGCCAGCATCAGAAAGCTGCGGGGAAAATCTGCAGACAAGACATAAGCATATTTTTAAAGAACCCATGGGTCAAAAGTAAAAATTTTTTTTTTTTTTTTTGGTTTTTCGAGACAGGGTTTCTCTGTATAGCCCTGGCTGTCCTGGAGCTCACTCTGTAGACCAGGCTGGCCTCGAACTCAGAAATCCACCTGCCTCTGCCTCCCAAGTGCTGGGATTAAAGGCGTGCGCCACCACGCCCGGCTTATGTAAAAAATTTTAAATGTAAAAAATTTTGGGATGACCTT
This sequence comes from Mastomys coucha, assembly GCF_008632895.1. NCBI lineage: Eukaryota > Metazoa > Chordata > Mammalia > Rodentia > Muridae > Mastomys > Mastomys coucha. Next base: position 2,494,235 of record NW_022196895.1, on the reverse strand, counting down.
AAATTGGTACTTATAGGGACAATTATAATATGAAATGCTAATGTTAATTTAAAAAATAATACTAAGCTTTTGTCTTACATGAATAGAAAAAGAAAGTAGGCCAGGATCAGGCAAAAGAAACACTGAAGTCCATAAATTAATAAAATTCAAAGTATAAAACTGTAGGTCAATGATACAGAAGTGATTCTCGCTACAGATCAACATAGTGTATCTGTGTGTGTGCGCGTGCATGTGAGCATGTGTGCATGTGCATGTGAGCATGTGTGCGCAGTGTGTGTATGAGTATGTGTGTGCGTGTGCATGAGTATGTGTGCACAGTGTGTGTATGTGTGTGTGCGTGTGCATGTGAGCATGTGTGCACAAGTGTGTGCATGAGTGTGTGTATATGTGTGCTATATGTGTGTGTGTGTGTAACGTGTGTATGTATGTGGCATGCGTGTGTGCTGTGTATGTATGTGTAAGCATGCATGTGTGTGCTATGTATGTTACATGTATATGTGTATGTGTGTTACGTGTGTGCTATGTGTGTGTGTGTGCTACATGTGTGTATGTGTGTGAGTGTGTGTATATGCTACAGTTCAACACAGTGGACTGACAAGCACCCAGTGTGTGTGTGTGTGTATGTGTGTGTACACTACAGATCACCACAGTGGGCAGATAAGCACCCAGTTTGTGCATGTGTGTGTGTGTGTGTGTGTGTGTGTGTGTGTGTGTGCTACAGTTCAACACAGTGGGCTGACAAGCACACAGTGAGTGTCTGTGTGCGTGCTACAGTTCAACACAGAGGACTGAGAAGTATCTAGCGAGTGTGTGTAGGGGTGTTACAGTGATTCTAGGCCAAGGATACACACATGGAAACCTCGGAAGTATCCTGAGAATGGAACTGAAAGCACACACTACTAAAACACCCCAATGAAATCAGTCACCTGAAGATTCCTATCATTATTTTTAAAACAATTTTATCTCCCATCTAGCACCATAGAAGAGTTAAATTTTTAGAGCACTCTTCCAACAAAACTCCATGCTATGATTGATTATCCTACTAGCAAACTTTATCATACATTTCAAGAAAATACATCAAATTTAACTTTTATTTTGCAGAAACAATTTTTGCAGGAAACATTTTATAACCCATTCTAAGATTCCACTCTTCTTCTGATACCAAAAACCATGTAACTGGTCAAAAAGAAAGCTACAAACCACTATCCTTACTAAACACAGACTCAAAGATTCCACAGAATTTTGCCTGTAAATTCAATATGTATAAAATGACCATATTGGGCTTTCCAGGGAAACAGGGTTGTTTCAATATTTGAACACTCATTAAAATACAACCTACCATCGCAATGGCTAAAGACATGAAATTTCATAATTTTAACTAACATGAAACAGAGCAATGAAAAAAAATCACTACTTATGATGTAAACTCTCAGCGAAATAGAAATTTTAGCAATCAAGACAACTTTGGAAAGGAAAAAAGCAAAGGAATGTAGTTCCCAATTTGAGAGCATCATTTAAACTACAGCAATCAGGTTTGTGCAGTGCTAACGAAGGCTGAACTAAGCAACAGAACTGAGCAGAGCACAAGAACAGTTCCACCTAAATAAAGATGATTAATTACTGACAGCACAAAGCCAGTTTAGTACAGAAAGTCAGTCTTTCCAACAAAGTGTTGAAACAACTAGACATCTATATCAAATATAAAATGACCTGTGACCCCACATCTTAAAAATTTTAAGTAAATGAGTCCTTATATGACACCAAAAACATGGTCTATAAAAAGAAAAACTTAGTGATTCAGCCTTAACAATGAAAATGTTTGTCCTGGGAAAAGGCCAGGCCAAGAGAATGAGTAGACCAGATGAGGGCTGCAGGGCCTTACCAAGGGTTCGGGTGTTGCTCGGCACCATGGTGCCTGTGGAGCAGGTGCTGAGACCCTGGTCAATCCCCAGCATCAGAAAGGCATGTACTTATAACTGTTTATCTGTAATTTAGGTGTATCTCAGAACACAAAGAATAACAGACAGTTCACGGAGAACGGACATAAGGACGCACCAAGCATGTTCAATTTTGCAGCTACTAAGGAAATACAAGTGAAACCACACTTATCATGAATACACACATTTAAGGACAGAGAAAAGTAAAAGCTATCGCAGGGCTGGGGGTATCAGTCAGTGTCCAAGAATGACTGAGCATGTGCAGGAGCACAGAGAACAGCAGCAACACAACCAACCAAACCAAGCCGCCAAGTGCTGCGGAGAAACTGTCCCTACCTGTGAGCTCACACAGCCGCTCTGCGGAACAATTGCCAGTTTCTTACAATAGTATGCATACTTAATATATGTTGCAACAATCCTACCTCTGCACATTTATTCTACAGAACTGGAGGTGTGTTCTCAGCCTCCTAAGTCCTGCATATCAGTGTTCAGAGGCTTTCACAGTTCTACAAAGTAGACCCAATTCATGCATCTTTAACATGCAACAGGGTGCATCTGCCACATCATATATTATAATAGTATTCAAAAGAAGGGATAACACATTGATGCTTAGTGAAAGATGCCTAATGTCAAGTTGTTTCACAATACATGGTTTCATATTTATGACATTCTCCAAGAAGAGAAATTATAGTAGACCATGACAGCCAGTGTGTAAGTGGGAGGAAGATGTCACTAGAGAGGAATCACACTTCTGAGTTTTACTGAGATAACTTTGTCCTGACTCTGTGTGTGTTAAAGTGCATAGAGCTGTACATCAACAATAAAAAAATTAGATTAATTTAAAAAAAAATGACTCTTGGGTTAGTGTTTAGAAAAACAAGAAACATTCAATTTTCTAATTATAGGTTCTAATTCTATAAATGGAAATGTTGAATTATAGTGTGTCTAATTTTAAAACATCAATTTCTTGACACCAATTGATAGTTATATTCTGCAATAGATTTTATTTAATTAATAAACCAAAGTGAAATCAAACTTGTGTTCACATGTGTGATCTTAGCACTCTGGGAGGTGAGGTAGGAGGATGGCTGCCACATTTGAGACCAACCAGAACTACATGGTCAGTTTAGGGAGACTCTGTTTCAAAACATGAAACAAACAGCAACTGCAATGGAACCCAGAAACACTGTGGGTACTTTCAGACAAAGAAATAAGGAGGCCACCGCTAAGAATGAGGGCAGCAAGCAAGAAACACTACATGCCTAGAAGACCAGAGATACATACATGACATACCTACATGGGCGGGCTATCAATTTTTACCTCTAGTTAAGGAAAGACATCAGGAGTCTCAGATCTTAACTGCTATCCACAAAGCATGGATTTTATCTGTCTCACTCTGAGAGTCAGACACAGTTTAGAACACTGGCATACAGAACACAAAGCATACAGCACATATCCTCCTGCAATTTAATAATCAAAACAAAAAATCTATAGAACAAAAAAAATATTAAAAGAAGCAAGACAAAAAGTCAGGAAACATACAAAGGCAGATGTATCGCAAGTACACCAGACTTCTCAACAGAGACTTTAAGAGGCAGAAGGGCCTGTGATGTGTAGATCATGGTGAAAGTTTTACATGTATGTGTAATCTATGCAATAATGCCTTCCCAAAGATATCTACATTCTAATTCTCCAACTGCACAAAGATTCTAAGTGCAAAATAGTCATGTGGGTGTGATTAAGGTTATGGGCCCTGAGGTAGGGAGGATTTCCTGGGTTATGTGTGAGGTTGGTTACTAGTGGTGAGCTCTTAACAGTGGAAGAGGGGACGGAAGAGTGGAAAGTAAAGTGATAGCCGGAATGTGTGACATGAGAAGAGCTTGACTTGTTCTGCTGGCTCTAAGATGGAGAAGAGGGTTATGATTGCTAATTGTCAAGTTGACAGAATCTGAGCTCTCTCTCCTGGGAGATAAGCGTTGGGCACGCTCATGGGGTGGGAAGAGCTGTGCACTCTGGGTATTACCATTCCCTGGCGGGGCTCCTGGACTCCATATGCTCCAACTATGGATGTGATATGACTAGCTGCTTTAGGCTACTGTCATCTCAGCTTTCCATTCTTGAGGGGTTAAACTCTCTCTCCACTAAGTTTCTTTGGTCAGAGTAGTTTATCACAGCAACAGGAAAAGAATCTATGGCATAGGTCATGAGCCAAGGAATGTGAGTCCCCTCTGGGGCCAGAGTAGGCCTGAGCCAGAAAGGAAATAAAGTCCTACAACCAAAAGGAGGGCATTTCTGCCAACATCTGCAACAGGAGAGAGAAAAAAGAAAGGTCCTCCCCGTGAAATTCCAGAGGAAGTATGTGTAGGTTTTATCCTGCCGAGACTGTAATGGCTTAAGGTAACTGACTTGTGTAGTTTAAACCATCAAATGTGTGGTGATCTGTCCTGGCAGCATAGAAAACACACAATGGATTAAACACTGTTAAAGCAGAGAGACAGGAATGAGAACAGCCATTGGTTTGCTTGCTACAGGGAAGGTTTTGCCTTGTTTCCGTTTTGCTGCTTTAGTTTTTCCAGACACGGAATTTGAAAGCCAGTGATTAGTGGTTCTTGGAGGCCATGGAAAATACAGAGGGCACTTGACATGGCAACTGCTCTTAAGATGTTTCTTTATGGATGAGCAATGATGGATGATCCAACCCCCTCCGCACTGCCAGCTCCCATTCTGAAAGGCACACTTAATGTGTGTATTTCCTGTTGGGTTTAGTAGAAACAGAAGACAGAATGCTTAGGTACTGAGAGATTTGCCTTGACTCTTGGTCTTCCAGTTAGTTAATGATAAGAGTTATCATGCAGACCTACTGGAAGGACAGAATTAATTATGTATAAAGTAAAGTGATTGACGATACAGTTGTTCACAGCACTCAGCATTGAAACTGAATGTCTGTATGTCACACCCTTCCCAGTCCTTTAATGTTTTAGGTAAATGACGTGTTTCTTAAAATCTAGCTAGACCCAACACAAAGTCCTAAGGAACCAAGAAAAGCTTGATTTATACTGACTGCCAATTTCAAGTCTTTTGACAGCCCCAAATGTAGAAGCAGATCAAGAAGAGTCAAAGGTCACAGGTCTGAGAACGATTGATCCTTCAACACGATATATACTATATAAGCTGAATTGCTACTTTTCAATATTCTCCTTCTCTCCTAGTAACAATTTATTAAAAAAAAAAAGTTGAAAATTTAACTTCTGTCAGTGAAACAGAACCTAAGAAAAATCATTTTATGCTTTACATTGAGCAGCACATTTAAAGGCTTTTAGTTAGAAACTGTTTAGGGTTTTTCTCTACTCTTTATTCGGCTTCCTGTCATAGGAGCACACATTAAAAAGCTCTATAGTAAATGTGTGTAAATATAGTAAATATGACGTGACCATTACTTGATACCACTGGCTGACCTACAGGCTTCTATGACTTTTATAGGCTTTCCCATTACCTTTGTTTTCCTGGTTCAGAAACCACTTTAGTATCTTACGCTGCATTCAGATGTCCTAATCAGAATCTACTCCAATATCCTGTAACTCAACCTTCTAGACTGTGACAAGCTGCTTCAAGACTTTGTGCTATGATTCTGACACTTTTGGAGAACACTGGACACTTATTTTGTAGCATGCAGCAAGGTCCACTTGAAGCTCTCTAAGTGTAGACTGACACTTCATATTCTAAGCGAGGACTCCTGGGAAGCAGTGCTGTGCCCTGGCTCATGCATTCCACATGTGGCACGTCCCCATCGCTCATCATTGCTGATCCCAAGAACTTGGTTACCTGGCTGGCTAAGATGTCTGCCAGCTTTCTTCAAACTACTTATGATGGGTTTCTTTATAATTAATTAGTAATGGAATAGTAGAAGTTCTTTTTTTTTTTTTGTATATAGGTTTTTTT
>NW_022196895.1:2466975-2487215 GCF_008632895.1 Mastomys coucha | reverse complement strand
TCCTTATTACATGTTGCAGTATCTTTTGAGTATATGCCCAGGAGTGGTATAGCTGGGTCCTCCGGTAGGACTATGTCCAATTTCCGGAGGAACCGCCTAACTGATTTCCAGAGTGGTTTTACCAGTTTTCAGTCCCACCAGCAATGAAGTAATGTTCCTCTTTCTCCACAACCTCTCCAGCATCTGCTGTCACCTGAGCTTTTTATCCTAGCCATTCTGACTGGTGTGAGGTGGAATCTCAGGGTTGTTTTGATTTGCATTTCCCTGATGACTAAAGATGTTGAACATTTCTTTAGGTGCTTCTCAGCCATTTGGTGTTCATCAATTGAGACTTCTTTGTTTAGCTCTGTACCCCATTTTTTAGTAGGGTTATTTGGTTCTCTGGAGTCTAACTTCTTGAGTTCTTTGTATACTTTGGATATTAGCCCTCCATCAGATATAGGGTTGGTAAAGATCTTTTCCCAATTTGTTGGTTGCCGTTTAGAAGTTCTTTTAGATATGAAAATACCTTTTTCTTACTATTTTTTTTCTAGTTTACCTCATTTTGGTTCTTGATTGAAGCAATTATTAACATGGAATCTGCCTATTTCTTTACTTCCTAATATGTAATTAGAATTATACCACAAAAAGCTGTGTATTTCTCCCATCTTTATTTGGTATTTCTATCCACATGGATGCATTCATATTTCCAGTGTTATTATTTTCCTGCAAATATTGCTCTAGATCAGATATTTTGGAAACTCCTTTATACTAGATCCAAGTTCCTTTGATAAGCCTATTTATCATCCATTCAAATGAACATGACTGCATTTTCAGCAGAGCTGGGAAACATAGGCATAGTGATGTCTACGTTTCATATTTATTTTAACATGTATTCTGGAACATAAGTTCATACTGATGATAATTATAATTATAACTGACCATAGGCTTCATTCTATCCTCGCTAAGAATTTGGTGCACATTAGAGTTCATTATGGACAGGTGTTATTAATTTTAAGGTTATATTATTTATTTGAAGACTGGAAGCCATCAGTAAGCTCTTCCTCCATCAGACCCGGCACCAGGGAGGGCAAGCAGAGTCTTCACCAATGAGGACCATTTGGCTCTAGGTTCTCTCAGTGTTGGCTATATTTGTTACACACAGTAGGCTCCTACAACTCAGTCCACTAAAGTCTTATTATTATGGATCATAAGAACAAGGTGTTAAACAATTTTTCACAATAAATAAGTTTTTGTAGCTTTGACCTCGTAGTTAATGTAAATATGTACAGTTTTAAGAAACTTATTGTAGAAAACTCTTATGGTCACTATCCTGAGACATTTTAAAACATTAATAGCTGACCATGATGATAACACTATTTTCCATCATTAGTCTGGATTTTATACACAGTTTTCCCTAAAAGCCCAAGCATCTTGAAGTGCAGGTGTGTGCAAAGAGGCCTGACTGACACAGTGCCACACTTGGGGAGACTACAAGATACTGCAAGATGAATATGTATACACAGGCCCTACTATATCACACTTTCCCACAGTAAAACGTAAAGACAATAGCATTTCATTGCCTTGATATTGTGCTTATTTTTAACAACAAACACATCAGTTATTTATAATAGACAGTCTTTCCTTCAACCAGTCTTTGAGCTTCACTGCAGTGGAGACTGTTCTGGTCGAACACAGCCTCTTAACGGCCGTGAGTTAGGATTTTACTAGTATGTTCTACTTCCCACGGTGTTCTGGAACTCAGCACAGGCGACTGTCACTGACCATTCCCATGCTGGTTTCTGTTTCATGTAGACATTTTCACGTACCTAACTGTCAGAGGGAGCATGGCCTCCTGCCTAGGAATGCTGAAGTGTCTTTCCTTTGCTGGGCCTCGTACTGACATGAAACTAGAAATTCAGAAAACTTCACTGAGCAGCTGGCTTTTCCAGCTCCTGTGGACACATGCACATCTCTTTTACTTTATCAGCAAAGCATACCGATCTCTTTAACACCTCAATGTGATTGCATCATGTTCTCTTAGTTAGGATGACCTGAGACCTGCTATAAGTGAAGAACACACATATGGCACAGGCAGCTCTGATCAAGGAAGAGAGCCTGCCTCCAGCAAAGCTTGCTCAGCAGGGTGGATGCTACTCTGGAAAGCAAGCACCTTTTGTGGTGACTCAAATTCTGTTGATATTTCAGAAACAGGGTGATTAGATCAGCTACATCCAAACTGACAGACTAACATTTCAAATTTTAGTCATAAGAATAGTTTTGCCCTGTTAGTTCAAGTATAGAAATCTTAATGCATCTGAAGTCTCACTGCCTAAACTTTATTTAGTAGTAACCAGATGAATGAATCACAAGGTGTGACCAGCCTTGCATTTAGAATTAGGAAGGGCTTGCTAAGTATTATGCCAGTGCTGTACTGAGAAGTCTGGGCTGCCCTGGCTCAGTGGGTGGTGCTCATACCTGCCCTGCACCTCTATCTCATGGAGGCCGGAAGTCTTGCCATGGCAAAGCAAGTGTTGGAATAAGCATAGTCCTTGCACTGCCACAGGTTAGGCTGCCAGCGGCTGACGCTGACACTGATATTTCATGTGGCCACATTGTCTATTAAAAGGACTCAGAATTGTATTTTAAATGTGCTTTTGACTTTCAGTTGGGCAAGGCTGTCTAAAGCACTGTAGAATACACACAAACCTTTAGCTTTTGAAATTAAGTGAGCATTCTTACTTTTATAGAGATTAGAAATATAGTTTATTATATAACTGGGGAATTACTTTGTTTCTAGAAAATTTAAGTGCTTGAGAATATTATCTACTATTATCTATAACATGGTACACACTAACAGTAAGTCAATAATAGTTATATAGGATGAATGTACAACTCTCTACATCCTGTGACTTAAGTATCAAACTGACTGTAGGATTGTGTTGAATATATATTTTTAGGTAGCTTATATACTACAAATGAAAAATTATTGATAATCTATCTCTAGGCTGCCTTTGCTAATTTTATGTCTCCATATTTGTAGTGTGTCTGCTTTAGTCTTCATGTATAACTAAGGAACCTGCAGGCAGAGGTCGTGTAACTGCACAGCTGTCCACACCGCTCCTTTCCTATCTCCTTCACCATCTTTGTTATCTTGGTATTAGTCAAGGTTCTCATATGAGGATTTATTAGAGCAGGTAACAGGCTATGGCCCAGCTAGTCCAACCATGGCTGTCTACTAACAAAAAGTCCCAGAATCCACTAGTTTTTCAGTCCATGAGGCTGGATGTCTCAGCTGGTCTTCAGTATACGCTGGAATCCCAAAGTAGGCTCTAATGCTGGGGAAGGAAGTGGCTCTCCATTGAGAGTGAGAACAAGCAGGCAGAGAGCAAAGTTTTTCTTCCACGTCCTTTATGTAGGCTGACAGCAGGTGTGGGAAAGATTCAGGGTAAATCTTCCCAAAAGATCTGGATTGAAAGTGTTTCTTCTTGCTTCAAATGATTTAATTGTGAAAACAAATCTCTCAAAGGAGTATGCAGTTGCTTGGGTTTTAGTTAATTCCAGATGTAGTCAAGTTGACAACCAAGAGCAGCCACCACACCTCTTCTTGTACTTTATGTAGAAAAGGTTCCTGATTCGGAAAATGCACTTAGCTCCTAAGTTACCTTCTCTAGACCTAGAGCCCTATGTGAACAATGGTCAGTATTTAAGAAGTGAGCTACACCCTGCTAGCCTCCAGAACGGTTTCTAAGAGGCAGCTGTCACTCAGTCTGGCCTCTTCCTAGAGCCATAGTCTCAAGTATTTGTCTCTGTCTCTGTTCCTGTCTTGAGTTTTTGTAAGTTTGACTTTGGTGTTTTGTGGTATAGGCTTCTCTGGGCTTATTCTATTCAGGGTATAGCTTTGTATCTTTTGCCAAATATTAGAACATTTAAGCCATTTCTTTGAACATGTTTCCAGCCCTGCCCTCTTTCCCCTCTTTTCTGGATAGCTGATGCCATACACATCAAATCCCAAGGCACACAGACACTCACTCTGCTCCGTCTCCCTGCTTTCCGGAAGGCTGAGCTGTCTGTCCTACCTACACTCTCATCTACCATTTGCTGCTAGTCCTTCTGCGTCTTCTTCTTGTGTCCTACTTGCCATATTTTCAATTATAATCCTTTATTTAGTGCTGCTTTCTATCCTTCCTGCTCTGCCTGGGTGGGGCTTCCTGGGTTCCAGCCATGCTCATAACTGTTGACTGTTACTATGCCGGTTTAAATTCCTGCTCAGAATGTCTAACACTAGCGTCACTAAGTTCTGGGTGTCCACTGCTTTTTTATTCAAAGTTTCTTCTTAATAATCACAAGTCATTTTTAAAGGAAACATGGATGCCTTTAGTCATCATTTAAGGACACAGACAGCAGCTCTTATTTAAGTAAGCAGGGAGACAAAGGGAAATGCCTTCCAGAACCTAGCTCAGCAGCTCAACATCTGTTCCCTGAAGGGGCGATCCTCACTGCACAGCAGGGATGAAGTCAGCCCCGCCCCTCGGCCAGCCTCCAGGCTTCCAAAAGTCATCCTGGGCAGGAAGGCCCGCCCCTCGGCCGGCCCCCAAGCTTCCAACGTCACCCTGGGCAGGAAGGCTTCAGCCCCGCCTCTACTGAAAACTTGTTTGAGAGAATGCTCTTGGAATCTTTACTCTCTAGGAGGTTCCTCTGCCCAACTCAGCAGGATAGTGGAAAGCTTTGTAGCCACTTGCTTTTGTAGCAACTGTAGCCACTGTGGGAGGGGACTGAGAGACCTCTCTTCACAGAGAATAGAAGACAGAGCTTCCTATGGAGGAAACTGTAGTTCTCTCTGTGGTATCTACAAGTTAAATGTGGTATTTTGGAAGTTACTGTCCAAAAGTCTGCTGTCTCACAAGGCTGTTGCTTTCCTGAATATAGGCTGAGAGCTTGAGCCACCGTGCCATGTGCACACCTGCTGAATGTTTTGGACTCTGGTTTCCCCTAGCACAGTCTCATCTAGGAGAGAGAAACACTGAACAGAGGACCGGCGGCGGGGGTGGGGGGGTGGGGGGGCAGTGGGGACTCCACTGCATCTTCATTATCTGACATCTTTTATATGTAATACACACACACAGATGCACACACATAATGCACATAGACATTAGTTCTTAGTAGGAGGAACAGGGAAACATCTATTCCATTCTTCTAGATGCAGAGATTGCTATAGTTTTTAAAAAATAGTTGCTAAGGGACTGAATGACTATCTTACTTTATTAGGTCTGAGATATTTTATGCATGAGCTAAAATATTTTTTAAGCAGCTGCATTCTATTCATGATTTAAGGAAAGTTAAACACTGCAGAGGGAGCTTTTACATAGCTCATACTATGTAAGTGTATTACAAGGGTCACACAGAATGTCACATAATTAAAGATGAATATAGCAATTTAAACAATGTCCAAACAGTGCTATATAAAAATGATAAAGAACTAAAGCTTTCAAAATGAAAGGAAAAGCAAAGAAAGGCAAATGTGTTTTTCTTGAGGTCAATGATAAGTCAGAATTTTGAGGGAAACTGTTCTAAGGTACTGCTTGTAGACACTTCTTGAGCACGTAGTATACACTGGGTGTCACACCACAGTCCCTACCTTTCACAACAACCAATAGTCCAGTCCCGGAGCAGCTATGGACACTGGCAGGTGACACATGTCCACTGGACGAGGGAGTTCAGGTTTAAGAATAGGTGACAGAAAAGGGAAAGGAGACACCTCAGGCAGAGGGCACAGGCCACAGGAGGGTCAGAGGGAAAAGAAGAAGGAAGGACAAGAGTGCTACAAGGTCCAGGCTGGTGGGGTGGCTGTAAGGTGCTCACACCTGCACTCAAACCCAAAGGCAGCCAGGAGCTGCAGGCTGAGTTCTCATCTCTTCTAGAAAGACACCCAGGCCCTGGGCAACAAGATCCCCACAAAACACGGCTCTCCTGTTTTTCCATTTCAAGCCACATTCATAGTTGTTAAGGCATTTTTACCACAGGGGCCACATCACTGTCATCTTAGTGCAGGTGTCTCTGATGTCAGAGTGGCTATGGTCTTTTTGGAACAGTGAGAACTGACAGACAGGAAAGTGCCATCTACTATATATGTCTACTTCTGACCTCTTCCTGTAAACTACAGATAAAAAACATTTCCACCCATATATAAGTTAATAACAAATACAAGCAATTAAACAAAGAATAAAAATATCAACCCCCCCCAAATCAACCCAAGAAACAAAACAAAACAAAACAAAAATCAAACTATCCCTCACCCCCTCAAAAAAACAAAACAAAACAAAAAACAAACAAACAAACAAAAAAATCCTACTCACCAGCCACCAGGGTCTCTGTACTAACAAATAGGAAATTAATCATAAACTGGTCTTATATCCATTCTTGATAACATTCCTCCAGAATGGGTAGGAAAACTGGTTAACTTTAGTATAACTGGGTATTTAACATGGTTTTTTATTATATTTATTTTTGAAGACACAGATGGATAACAAAATAGTTGAATGAATGTATTAAAAAGTGGTGTCAGGGCCAGGCCGGGAGCTCAGTGCAGAAACTGGCACTCATGCATGACGCTGCAGGTTCAGTTCCCATCATTGTTAAACACCACACTCCACTACCTAGCAACTACTGATTTAACACAGCTTCACAAAAAGCAGTCTATAGAAGAAAGCTAGAGCCAGGTCCCAGCTCCATCCTTGGTCTCCTTCAGCAAATATTCTAGAAGACGTGAGGGAAATGACCATGGTGAACGACAGGCTCAGGAAGACACAAGCGGAGGTAGCTAAAATGGCGCAGAAGTAAACAGCGTGCAAGTCCAGGGCTCTGGACTCAGACCCTCAGCTCCTGTGAGAGCGGGATGCCATGGCCGATTGGCACTTACTCCCAGTGTGCAGACTGGAAGGTTCCTAGCTCCAAGCTCTAGCTTCGGTGAGACCCTATCCCAAATGACAGGGTGGAGAGAGGAAAGGAAGATGCCAGATTCCATTTCTGTCTTCCACATGCATGCTACTCACTTGTGTGAGTATCTACACATACATGTGCACATATGCATGATCACATACATAAAAAAATAAAAGAACAAAGCTATGTAACTTTGATTTCAACATGACTGAGGATAAGGAGCACTGCCACTCACTTCCTTCAAAGGTCAGTAACAAATAGCGATGGGCTCCTCTCTAGCTGTTGTCTCATTTTTTAAAACTTGTTATGAGTACGTGCTCACCTTGAAGACTCAGTGGGAACTCTACACTTCTTGCCCTCTCTACTCCCTCCTCCCGACTGAACTGTGGCCCCCACTCCTCTCTGGGCCGCTGCCCTCTTTCCTGCTTTCAGACAAGGGAAAGCAGTATCCTTCCTGCTCTCCTGCACCTCCCTCTGCAAACAGAACCAAAAATGCTTCTAATGACTTTAAGATCTTCACATGTTATGAAATGCCATTACCGCTCAGGCTTTATTGCCTTTAACCTCTCTGCTTCTTAGCCTCTTCTTGGCTGTTCTTATCACAACAGGCCAAAGATTACAGTGATACCCCAAGGTTATCATGCACTGCTGACAGAAAGTCACAGAAAGATATTTTACTATTATGTTATCTCCCCAACTCCATATCCCTGGTCTAATTATAAGAAAAGGCAGACTCAAACCAAGGACTCTCTATAAGAGACTTGACGAGTTCTACTCAACACAGGCAGTCCTGGGAAAAAGGGGTGACGAAGACACTTTTCTACAACAGAGGAGATAAAGGGACACAGAAACTGCATGCAAGGTGACACATAGAAGGAGCCTGGAACATCAGTAAAACTCCAAAGTCTAGAGGTAAGTGAGACTCTTGTGTCTCCTGAGTGTGAAGGGCCTGACGCACTGTGGCGTCCTCTCGTACCCCACCACTGAAGTCTGTAATTTTCCACTAGGTATGCACAACTAGTCTTACTTTCTGGCTCTTACTGTATATGGGGATCACTGTAAACCACTTTACTATTTAGTTTGTTTGTTTTACAATACTGGGAATTGAACCTAGGGCCTCACACACTCTAGGCAAGTCCCCTACACCATTATGCTCAGCACTTTACCACACTGTATTCAGAAAACTTGAAAGACTTCTTTACTCATTACTCATTCTACTATCTATTTGACTATAGATTCAATGATAAGTGTACAACTGTATTGTTTATAAATGACAGCTTTTCCTGATCAACTTTCTAGTGTTCTGCAGTGGGAACACCTCAACAGATGGCTGACTGAGTAATGACAACAGACATCCTTAAATTGTTTCTGGTCAGAGATGTGCTCTTGTCAGTAAGGAAGTCACTATTCCCATGCTGCTTGCTTTTATGAAATCCAATAAATTTTACTAAATCTATTCCTTTTTCTTGAGAGAGCATTTGATTACTCTGAAGTCTGTTACAGTGACAAATAAAAACCACCTCTGATGTTATCCTGATGCGGCATAAAGAAATACACAAAAAGAAACTGAAAGCTCAGCTGGGTTTAGAAAGTTCTATTAAATTCCATGTATTTTAGGTACTCTGCAAATTATCAAAGCAACATTATTCTGATTCAAAATCTACTTTAAAAAGTAAGTAAGATATCTAATATTGGCTAATATATGAGTAATTTTACTGTTTATTTAAAACTTTTACCCAATTTGTCTTTTCGTTTGGTACCAAGTACAGAGAAGAGGCCTTTATAAGGAGCTTCACTCACCGTCGTCTTGCCAGCAGTCCTTGGCACTGCCTGCCCTGGCACTGCTTCCTGGTAGCACTGTCTGGCCTGCTGGCAGTTCATCATCTGGCATGCCACCTTCACAGTCAGCTGCATCTGCAATGCTTTCTTCTTCCACAATATGGAGTTTGTCTTCATCATCGGAATCTGAATTTGCTTCTACCACAGTATTATAATTTGTAACTGCAATACAAAGGAATGGAGAGTTAAAATACAAATTAACTTAAAAAAACAGATTTAGTATTTATAAGACCATAAATGGTAAGCAACTCACTTGGTAACACATCTAGATCCAGATGGTCACAGTGACAAATATCAGTGTCCACACTTATTAAAAACTCACATAATGTATAAATGCTTTGTAAATATTAATACATTTAATTCTTACAATTTTAAAAAATGAGCGTATAACACAGAGCTCTTCAGCTACTGCTTATATTCTGATTCTACACGGAAGAAAGGCAGGAAGAGAGAGAGAGCAGTGCCTCTGACATGTAGCCAGCGACTCACGGAGCCAGGATTGGGACCCAACAGTCTATCCATGCTCTATGCTTTCAAATTATGCTACACATATTCTTCATTTGTACCAAGCTCATAGTGAACAATGCTGCCATATACAATCAGGCTTCAAGTCTTCACAGGGGCCTATCTTTCCTAATAGGAATACATCATCATCAAAGTGACTCCAAGAAAAGGACTACTGCCGGCCATATGCAGTGCATATTAATCCTACAGTGACTTTGGAAAGTTTCAACTAATTTGGTCAAATTTGTATGTTATAAAATATCTAATGAATTTTAATAAACTTAATGTCAGAATTATGAACAGTTGTTTTGAACAGTTTCTATACTTTGTAGAGCCTGTGAGATATAGCTGACAATGAGACATTTTAAACAATCTAATACAAGTGAGGTTTTCCTTTGAAGTGTACAAGGATCACACTGCTGGCGTGGTTGGCACCTATCAGGATCAAGTCACTGAAAGACCTTGTTTCAACTATTTGCACAAAGATCACTATTTGTCACATTTGAGAGGAAGGAAAGAAAAGATGTTCAGTCCATAATTCTGAATTACTGCCCATTATTCTTCCCCTTGACTCTCAGTCAGCTAGTCATTACTGAGAGAGGGTAACCACCCAAATGCTTAGATGACAGCCATAAGCACGTGTGCACACTTGCGGGTGTGTGTGCCCCATACACCATACCCCAACACCCAAGATGTACACACACTACTGATAGCATGAAGATGAAACTGAAAGCATGGTGATTAAAGCTGAGAGGATATTAGAAAACCCCCAGAATTGCTTTGTAGGCTGTGGGAAGACCCAGTGTTCACAAAGGATTTAAGGTGTTGTGCACTTATATCAGCAATTTTTCACATTTTTAATACAAAGAAATAATTTTTATGTTAATATTTTAGCATAAATACAGTTATCTAGATCTTTTCCTAAGAACAAATGGTTTTCTCTCATTATAAAATACATGTTCATCTTATTAAAACTCAAAAATAAGGAAAAGCACCTATTTCCCCTCAACATACATTATAAAGCCTGAAAAAAACCAGCCAAGTATATTGCTTCAACACACAAGGCATGCACGACACTGACTGCTATTACACTCTTTACCCTAGTCAACTATAATAAAGATCCTATACTGTAGGCATGCACGGTACTGACTGCTATCACATCCTTTACCCTAGTCAACTACAATAAAGATCCTATACTGTAGGCATGCACGGCACTGACTGTTATCACATCCTTTACCCTAGTCAACTACAATAAAGATCCTACACTGCTCCTGCCTGATATCTACTATAAACACACCCACACCCACACACAGAGCATCATATTCTACTGTTTGTCTATTTTACTGTGTGTGGTTGAGAATTTTCCATGTATATGTTCCTGGAACCCAATTTCCCCCTGGTGGTGGCCAGACAGCATTCCATTGTACAGGTACAATTTTCAAGAAAATTTGTTTCCAGTGGCTAACATCAAAATAATGTTTCTTTGCTGGTATGGTTTTGCTTTGCTTTCAGTACAAAGGCTTGTGTACTGAAAGGCTGGACATTGGTGGCATTCATCTGAAAGCTCTGGATATGGCTGGAGGGGACGGGTCATTCCTGATGGCTCTTTGTGCTCTTGGTTTCCTGTACACCACAAAGGGCAGAGCACTGCAGATGCTCCTGCTGCTGGACTGTTTGCCCAGATCCACAGGCCAACCAGTGACTGAGGGTTCTGAAGTACTGAGTCAAACGTTTTTCCTCCTTAAAGTTGTTTTTGTCAGGGATGTGGCTAAAGCAATACAAAAGTATGCAGATATAACAGATTTATCAGTTTGTGGGTCAGTAGTAAACTGCTCGGTAGGTAGTGTTCATTTGTCACTCTTTAAAGTGACTTTTAACCACTGTTGAGGTATTACCTGAGAAAGTCTGTTCACTATATTAATAAGAAAAAAGTTCTCTTTAGTACAGATGGAAGCATGGGGGAACTCTTTGTGAGAAGCCAAAGCATATAGCTGGGCCAAACTCGATACTACACACAACTTTAGACAAGCAGAGAGAACAGTGTGGGAAGGTAGGAAGGTGATTCTCAAAGGCAGCCCATGGCTCTCATGATGGGCCCCTAGCCAACAGTAAGATATAGCCATGCATGTGCATGTGCAGAATGGGGGCTTTGCAAATGACAAACCATCCTATTAACTTTCATTTTGACTTTTAAGGTTTCCTTATCAGGAACCTTCAGCATGGCTTGTTAGAGGCATTTCATAGCTAGCTAAACCAGCTGGCTTTGACTAAGGCTCAACGAGCTCTCAATTCCAATAATCCCTGGCTAATCTGGAGAGTTGGGCCAACCGCAGAATTCTCACTATGCTTGTGTACAATGACAGCAACACACTGACAACTCATTGTCCTACTACTCGTTGAAGGGAAGTGCCGGCACATTTTGGGAAATCCAAATTGGCCACTGGGTCATAGTGGTGTAGTTCTTACTTTTGATGAAGTAGTACTATAATTAGCATTATCATACTTAATTTTGTTAGCTGTGGGTGGTTTGGCCAACTTTTGATTATATATTTAATGCATTATAAAGAGTGCTTTATACTTTGAAATTTCCTCTAAATTTGGCTTTAGAGCCCAAATGCATTGTATTTTAATATTTGTTTTCATAGCATGTATTTTTCAGACTCCCTTTTGACCTACACTGCAGGGTGTTCCAAAGATCATCTATCACTTTATATGGCTTTCCTGTTCCCCATTATGATCTGCCATTGTGATATGAAAAATATGCTGAACAGCCAAAACATAAAAACAACATACATGTAAAATTACAGAGCATATTTTGATATGTAGTATAAAACTAGAAAAACACCTCAGGCACTCAGGCAAGAGAAATCAAATTTCCCCATCTTCTGGATCAGTTCTTTGGGAGTGTGGGGACTTGCACACAGCATTTCCTTAAAGCACCACTGAAGTACACAGGCCCTGTTAGAGTGCAGACACCATTTGATTAAAGTAACATACAGCTTGGTGAAAGGAACATTTCTTTTATACTTCTGTGTGACATATATGCAAAGCAGTCCCTTACAGCCTCACTTCATGAACTGCGTTAAATGTGGAGTCTCCAGAGATCTGACAGCAGTAAAGGGTTGTGAAGCAAAGCAAGCACAAACGCGCTTCACAGTGGAGTGCATAGTGAGTCCGAGGTGCGACGGGAAGCGCTTGCGCATGCTGCGTCATGACTCTCACAGTGTTGGTTCTACATACAACAGCAAGCACACATTGCACACAATGTAGGCAAACCCCACTTGAAGCATCTCAGCTCGACTTTGAGACCAATGACCATTCAGACTATAGTGAATAGTCTATATCACAATGTTCCTTGTCCATACAGAAACAAAATGTTATTACTCCTCCAGATGTAAGTATCAATCTGCTATTATCTTTGGGTTGTATTGAGCTACTTGATTTTTAAAACTGCCATTGAGTTGCTGATTTGAGTTCATGATATAAATGGTAAATGGTCTTTGGCTTGAGATATGACAGAGTTCCCAATGGTTTCTGAAAGAGCTGCAAATGTACTTCTACTGTTTCCTAACATGCATTTCTGTGACACAGCATCACAGAATGTACAATTATAAAAATCAAAATGATGATGAGGTCAGGAAAGCACTGTGGTGCCACACAGGACCAAACTCATAGCTCAGATTTCTTGTGAAAAGAATCAAGACCATCAAGCTCATTAGTAAGTTAGTCCTTAATAAGTTAGAAAACTATATGTATGCCAAAGAATTATTTTTAAATACATCCTTTGTGATTTGTCTTCTGAAAGTCCTCAGTTTGTATACTGTACTGGCTGGTTTTGTTTGTCAACTTGACACAGGCTGGAGTTATCACAGAGAAGGGAGCTTCAGTTGGAGAAGTGCCTCCATGAGATCCAGCTGTGGGGCATTTTCTTAATTAGTGAACAAGGGGGTAGGGCCCCTTGTGGGTGGTGCCATCCCTAAGCTGGAAGTCTTGGGTTCTATAAGAGAGCAGGCTGAGCAAGCCAGGGGAAGCAAGCCAGTAAGGAACATTCCTCCGTGGCCTCTGCATCAGCTCCTGCTTCCTGACCTGCTTGAGTTCCAGTCCTGACTTCGCCTGGTGATAAACAGCAATGTGGAAGTAAGCTCAATAAACCCTTTCCTCCCCAACTTGCTTTTTGGTCATAATGTTTGTGCAGAAATAGAAACCCTAAGACATATACCTAATGTATATGCTTGAACAAAATGTCCCCCATAAGCTCAGGCATTGAACATTTGGTTACCAGTTGGTGGCACTGTTTAGAAAGCTTATGGGAGGTGCAGTCTTACTGGAGGAAGTATATTCTTGTGTACTGGTTTTGAGAGTTTAAAGTTTTGTTCCACTTCCTGTTTGCTCTCTCTGCTTGTAATAAGAGATGTGAGCCCTCCTCAGCTTCCTGCTCCAGCTACCATGCCCACTTGCAGCCACACCTCCCACCACTACCAACTGCCATCTCTCTAGAACTGGAACCGCCAATAACCTCTTCCTTCTTTAAGCTACCTTGGGCCTGCAACTTCCTTGGTCTCTGCTGGTAGTGGGACTGTAGGCCCCAACTGTCCCAAGGCCTGCTCTCTTCTCATTCCAAAGCACTGCAGAAAAAGCCTTCTCTATTTCCCTGCATCTGTCTTTTTCTCCTCAGTTCCAGAAGTCCCACCTCTACCTTCTGCCTGGCCTCCTTTATTGATAAAAATCTCACATTCAAACTCAAGTTGTTTAACATTGAGAGAGTTTATAAAAAGGAAGACATAGTTTTCAGATGACATTTACAACTAGAATCTAAACATAATCCAAGAATAAAATCATAATTCTTTCAGTTAGGAACTGTGGTAGAGTACTTTATCTAACTGACAATTTGATAGACTAGATGTCATTTATACCTCATATTGTGTAATTTACTTAGTTTTCATGGTTTTGCTCATTTATATCTAGAAGAAGAGCTTTTTATTCGTTTATTTTACTGGACAGAAAAGGGGAGGTGTAAGGGGAGGTGCTGATACTAGGTCTAGTTTCCTAATTGGTTCTTGACTTGGTCAATAAAGAAGGCCAGGAGCCAATTGCTAAATGGAAGGGACAGGTAGGACTTCCAGGTGCCAGGAGGAGAAGGCAGACACAGGGAAAGAGAGAGGGGCCTTTCTGCCATGCTTTAGAAGAGGCAAAGGCAAGGAAAGAGAGAGGCGCCTTTCCACCATGCTTTGGAAGAGGCAAAGGCAGGGAAAGAGAGAGGGGCCTTTCCGCCATGCTTTGGAAGGAGCAGCGCGAAGCAATCATGTAAGCTATCAGGGCAGCGGGAGCCTGAGGATCCGTTTTGGGCGGGCTGCCACAGAAGTCTGACAGGGGCAGAAAGAGAGACAAAGATAAAAATTGTTAAGTGCACACATTTCCAGGCCAGAAGTATTTGCGCCCAGCAATGGTGCTAGCAGGCGAGTTCTAAAATCATAAAGCTGAGTGTGTGTTTTTTATCTGCGGATTCAAAGGTCTTAGGTAGGACTGGTAATTCGACCCCTCCAGGAGTAAAGGTGGGTAGGAAAGAGAAGCGGGTCAGTGCTGGCAGCTTCATGGAGCTAAGCCAGGAGGAATAAAAGGGAGCCAGGAGGGTCTGGTAGTGTGGTCATAGCTCCCTGTCCCTGAGGTAGTTTGATTTTAAAACTACATATAACAGCATAGGAGAAAGATAAAATCTTACTTAGGGAAGTCTTATCAGTACAAATAAAGATTGTACCTAACCGTACTTGCTGTGCTAGCGTATGGTCATGAGATGAAACATGGGGAAGGGCTCAGGGGTGCTTCACTTGTGTTAGAATGATGCTGAGAACAATATAAAGTTCAGTGTGTGTACTAGGAAGAGGAAAGTGCAGACACTGAATGTGAACTTCTCCTAGTAGGGAAGTAAATAACATTTATATAGACATGACATACATATACAACATATACATACACATATGCATGAGTGCACATACTGTGTATGTCTGACATTGTAAAGATGGTGTGCCTAGGATTCTGCCTTTTGTACAATAGGCACAAACTCATTTGTAGGTTCAATATGGACCACACTTTTCTCAGTGAAGAAACTCGACAATATAAGTAAATGTTATTGGCAATTCCAGAAAAAGGGGTGGGAGTGCTCCCACCAAACAGATACAATAGATAAATAGAAAGAAATACACAGAAAGAAAAGGAGAGACCATCTGAAAACTCACAGGTTAGAGCAGGTTCTGCACATGACAGTATTCCAGCAAAGAGATAGACATACCTACTATACTTGGTGCACATTGAAAATATGACTTGACCTGGCTTTTAACTTCAATGACAGGTAACACTAATTTATTATCTACATGCATTTCACTATGAGGTAACAGTATACATACTTAATGTCAGATATAACTAACATAATAATGTACAAGGTCCAATTATTTAAGTTTAAAAATAAAACAAAAGCAGGCATTAAACTAGTTGTAGCTCACTCAAGAGTCAACCAATCATATCAGGTTTAATAATGGCAGTACTTTGGAATCTTGAGAATGATATTTCATTACTCTGTAGATACTGTCTTTAGTCAAAGTTACATACTCAATTGATCAGTAATCATAAAATGTTTTTATATATTTGAAGTACCTTTTGAAACCTAACTCCAATGAAAGCCTGTGACTGTGAGCCCTCCCCTGCAGAGGCCTGGTGGTTTTCACTGTCTTCATATGAAGCTATTAATAGAATGAAAACTGACAGGCAAGGCAAGTGGCTGCCATCACCTGTGGAGTCCTAGCTTTAAGTTTTCCTTGTCTCTACAGTACAATGCTAGGAAATCATAGAATTTGTCTTCAGTATTCTCAACCCTTATTCTGTTTTTTTGCTTAACCTCCACAGACAAATGGTATCTTCATAATTTTTAATAGAATCTTTATGATTTTTGCCTTACATGAACTTTAACTTAAAAGAATATTAGAGTGACAAACCCAAGAAAAGTATGAAACAATTAAAAATAAAAAAGACTAATTAAAGTCAAACTATAGACCATGTCCTGACAAACCTATGCAAAATTCTGTCATTAAGGATCAAATAATACAAAGACCACCAGCCTACCTGACTGCTGAGAAAAGCTAAGAAACACACGTGCTAAATATTAAAATGCAGTGGTTGGAGAGAGAATTCAGTGTGAGTGCTTACCTAGCATGTGTGGGTCCAGCAGCCACAGCTAGACACAATCATATGAATAAAAGTTAGTTAAAAAAGCAAGTGAAATTAAAGTAACTGTAATTATAAAGGAATTTTATGAATATTTTCCTAAGTCCAAGCAAGTAAATTTGATACTGTAGATGAAAATTCTCTCTAGGAAAACATAGATGGCTATAGTTGTTTTACAGAGGAGATAGCACAGGAAGACACAATAGAATAAAACTGGGGCATTGCCAAAAAAGCTGACTAACTATCCCCAAATTTCCAGAGCCTTCTCTAGGCTTTCTTCCGAGACCAATAATTCCTGTGCTTGTTGCCAGAGTCCCCAGCAGCACTCCTGCTCTCCTCTGAGGTAGCACAGCTGTGGGCTCAGCTCTGGAAAGGGCTCTTGGGCATCTCCCACTCACTAGTCACACAGCTCAAGAAAACGAAAACCGTCATTAATGTACTGCAAGAATAAGGCAAACACTGCTCAACACCAGGAATCAGATGAGAGACTGTTAACACAGGAACAGAAAGAATGGCGTCTATGGAGTTGAGAAGGCACTTGGAAGAATAATTTATCATCCTTGCTGATATCTGTGTATGGACTCACACTAGGCCTGGAGAAACAGCTGCTCAGGTGCTGAACACACACAAGTCCTAAGCCTGGATCCTAGAACCTAAGCAAAGCTGGGCATGACCATGATGGCCTGTGATGATTGCACTGAAGAGGCAGGTGAGGGTACAGGATGGGCGGCTGGCTGCCAGCTCAGCTCTAGGTCCACTGAGAGACACTGTCTCACAGGAATAAGGAGAGTGACAGGGCCACTCACTGACATCCTCCTCTGGCCTCTCTATATGTAAGGCTCTTGCACTCTCACATACCATACACACATCATAGTCACACACAAACACTTTCACATAAGAAATAGTAATAAACTGAGCTTTATCATGTTATTTATGCATTAGAAATATTTATAAGATAAAAATCCTTGTCATTATTAATGATTTCTAAAATAGTTAATTTTTAAAAAGAATAAATGAAAAATTATACTGAAATAAGCAAGTGAAATTTATTATTTGTAGGTAGTATATTTCTGAAAAATTCAGAAAAATAGGACTAAATAAATATTAGCATTTAGAAAACTGGTAAACACTTGACTTAAACCAAAAAAAAAAATAAATAACTTTTTGATATGCTAACAACAACCAGCTGAAAATACAGTGGAAGGAAAAGCTCCCCTAATAAGAACACACAAAAGGTAGCTCATAAAGGAAAAGCATAGGGGTGAGAAAGGCTGCCATGAAGACCTTTTGTATTCTACTGAAGGGCAAAACAAATTCATGAAAAGGTACTTCTTATGGATAAGGATGGTTTTATTTCATAAACACACCAATTCTACCTCAAATAACCCATATAGCACAATTATAATGAAGACACTAAGCATGGCACACTGGATGGCACATGGAAATGACTCAGCCTCAGACTCAGAGTGGCATCTGCTCAGACTGCCCGGTTCAAACCACGGCCCCGTCACATGCCATCCACACTATCTCACCCTTCTCATATGTCAGTTTCCTCCTCTGTAAGACGGGAATATGTCTCTAGTATGGTTTATCATAGTGATGGAAACCATATATGCAAAACTCTTAGTGCATTACTATGCACATGGTTTCAAGAACATTGTTAGTATTATCTGAGAAAATAAAAGTATTCAGGAGAATTCAGAAAAATAACAGCAACAGGAGTCGTGGGTGGATGTAGACTTGTCACTAATGGCAAATGCACCTTTAGGTAACTTCCCCGTTTTACCTTGAACACACATAACCTGGCACTAGCTGTTGTCATGGCTGTGAAGGACAGCCATAGCATACACACTTGATCTACTGCATACTGGTCACAACCCATGATTCTCCTTTAGAAAACCATCTTTCCCCTTGGCTATGCTAGGTTCTCCTTACCTCCCTGGCTGTTGCTTTCTCATATCCTTCATCTCCTGAACTTCAATATGTCTCCTCTCTCTCTAAATGACACTTATTGGCTGGCTTTATATCCTAGACGCAAATTTTATATTCTAAAACACTTGCATAAAAAATACTTAACAGTTCCATTTCAGTGGAAACCCACCATGGCTCAAAGTCAACTCCTGCCCTTTCTTAGTTGCCCCATCTTCTGTAAATGGTAATTGCACTCTTGCTGATGTCTGAGTCTCAGGCACCTGTAATACTCCATTGTCCCCAGTTGCACTTTCAGCTGCTTTCTTTCTCTCAGGCCTCCTATCTGTCTGGAAGGAAACACTAAGGGTATATGACCACTTACTACTCACTCCACCCCAAGGCAGCCTACCAAGCAGCCCTGTCACTCAGAACGCCATGCCCTGGACTGGGCCTCTGCAAGCTGGCCTCCTTACAATCATTCTCAGCACAGCAACCAAGGAGCTCCTAAAGCAGCAGTGGGGCTCACTCCTCCTCTGCTCGGATCATCTCCTAATGGCTGTCCATTTCATCCACAACACTGGAAGAAAGTGATCCCTACTCCCCTGTCACTCAGACATCATCTGTTACATGTGGGCTCACTGTACACCAGCTACACCGTCTTCTGTGTCAAGGTTTTCACCCTGTGCTCTTCTACCTGGGAAGGTTACCCAATTTCACTGCTCGGTGTTTTGTTTTTTTTTTCTGACCACTAAGTGTAAGGACTTCATCAAACCCACAACATTACACACATTCTCTCCTCCTGATGAAATCCTCAACTGATCATTGGATGTTATCCAAATGGATCCATCTTCAGCTGAAAACATCAAGGACCACAGGGTGAGTAAGACTTACAGCTCACTACTGTCTACATGGCAAGGCAGCTTCCTACAACACAATGGCTAGTCGAGGTAAAGACAGAAAGTTGGCACTACTAAATTAGTGTATTTTCATTCCATTGTAAACTTGAAAAATCTCCAATCAGAGGCTGTCTGTGTTTATCACTAACTGTCATTATACTGGATGGATGGATAGACAGAAGTTTAACATACTGGACAAAAAAGGTCACAGTAAAAAATGGTATAAGAGCTAAGGAAAACACTACAGAATTAATTTGGCAATGCTTATCAAAGTTGAAAATGTTATCTATCAATAAAACAAATTCCTTAGCATTTAGCCTAAACACATATATTTTTTATCAGTAAACTCATTATAATTACAAAACCTGCTAACACCAATGTGAGATCCATTCCTTTTTACTGATACACGTAAACGTCTTTTAAAAAACTTTGCTTCTGAGGAACTCCGCCAGCCCAGTGACTTGGGTTCCTTTCCATCTGTCTGGGCTGGGGTCCAGAGCAGACCTTGGGCGCTTGCTCCACAGCCAGTCCCACAACACCCAGAGGAAGCTCCACTTCCCGGCGGTCTGACACACCCAGGATCAGAGGTGAGCAGGAACCAACATCTGTCCCAACACTGGGAGGAACTGGGTCTAGCCAGACCAGGCATACAGGAACTCTGCCAGCCCAATGACTCTGGTTCCTTCCGGTCTGTCTGGATTAGTGTTCTGAGCAGACCTTGGTCACAAGCTCTGCAGCCAGTCCCACAACTCACAGAGAAAGCCACACTCCCAGTGATTTAACAAGCCCAGGATCACAGGAAAGACAGGCTCCAGTCAGATTTAGCAAGGGCAGGTAGCACTAGAGATAACCAGATGCCGGGGGCAAGCGTAAGAAAATAAACAACAAAACAAACCAAGGTCACTTGCCATCATCAGAACCCAATTCTCCCACCATAGCAAGTCCTGAACATACCAT
>NW_022196895.1:2466042-2466333 GCF_008632895.1 Mastomys coucha | reverse complement strand
ACTGGACCAGAAAAGAAATTCCTCCTGTCACATAATAATCAAAACACCAAATGCACTAAACAAAGGAAAAAATTTAAAAGCAGTAAGGGAAAAAAGGCAAGTAACATATAAAGGCAGGTGTACAGAATTACGGCAGATTTCTCACCAGAGACAATGAAAGCTAGAAGATCCTGGGCAGATGTCATTCAGACCCTATAAGAACACAAATGCCGGCCCAGACTACAATACCCAGCAAAACTCTCAATCACCATAGATGGAGAAACCAAAATATTCCATGACAAAACCAAATTC